>NC_079194.1:29192160-29492160 GCF_029499605.1 Hyla sarda
TCTATTAAAAAATCTTAATCCTTCCAGTATTTATCAGCTGCTGTATGCTCCACAGGAAATATTTTCTTTTTGAATTTCCTTTCTGCCTGACCACAGTGTTCTTTTCACGCACTTCACGGCGTGCAGCTCAAAGAGGTGGGTGCCGAATGCAAGATTGCAGGGGTCCCCAGCAGCGGGACCCCCACGGTCAGACATCTTATCCCCTATCCTTTGGATAGGGGATAAGATGTCTTAGGGCCGGAGTACCCCTTTAAATACTTGGGGCAGGTCATTTTTTGATTTTTTTTTAATTCCATTCACAACATTGGTATACCATGCAGATACCATGCACAAAATCACATCTAAAGTGTTACTGTTTAAAAAAAAAAAAAAAAAAAAATGTTACTGTTAAAAAATTGTCATTGCTGTAAAAAGTTTAGATCCCACGAGTTCTTCTGCCTGAGACCCACGAAGGGTTGTAATAAAATCTGACTTTTACTGCATTTTTCTATGGAGTGGTCAGCTGGGGAGTGAAGAGCACTTTCGGGCATTTTTGAGTGGCAGAACTGAAACCCAGTGTGATCTAATTTTTGGCATGTCTGGATGTCAAAATCTCGTGCCTACATTTTATTTTGTTTGTCTGCTTTAATATCTGCCATGAGAACCATTGTGTAGTCTCACCCCTGTGCGCCATCCATTGATGTACTGTACATGGTGCCTTGATTATACTTTTTGTTTTATACTTTTACATTGTTGTTAATAAAGTATATATCTTTCTGATATTTAGTTTTTGTTGTATGCTGCTGTATGTTAGTGCCCTATAGTGTATATATTTTTGTTGTTTTTTTGGTGACAAATACTTGTTATGATCTAAACATACCTGTCCATTGCCTGGTGACAAAGTACTATAAATTATGTCTGTACAGTGACTATTGGCCTCTCAGAGGCCATCGCATGTTGAAGGCAGCATCAACATACGATGCTTTTGTATGTCGGGGCCATCGCATAAACGGCTATACGGCAGCGCAGACTGCTTCAGCTGTCACCGGATAGCAGTTTACGGTGCCCCGTGTGCTGCGGTCACGATCACTCACCTGTCCTTGAGGCTCCGGACAGTCCTCTTCGGGATCCCCTGGATCGCCGTCACTCTCCTTCGTCGTCATCACGTCGGCGGAGGTGACGGAGAACGAGGATCCCGGGGAAGCAGAGACGTCCGGAGTGTCGGGGACACCCCTGGGACGCGGTGACAGCGATGGAGGGCGACATCCAGGACAGCGGTGACGGGTCCGGAGCGGCGGGAACATGTGAGTATAACTTCCTATTCTTTCCATTGCACGGATCCCTCAACATACGATGGTTTCAACAAACGATGGTTAATTTGGAATGGATTACCATCGTATGTTGAGGGACCACTGTATAGTATTTGTCTTAACGTCCCAATTGTTTACAAAGCAGCCTCATTCTGTTTCCTATATTTTGCTTTTTACATCCTTTCCTTCATCTAAAAATCTCCGAAAGGTTTTTGTCTTGACTCGCTGAATGCTGTTAACCACTGGATTGCCATTTGGACTTGGGGCGTATTAATGTAAAAGCTGCGGATGGATCTGGTGCGGGTCTCTCTGTATACACCAGAGGCCGCTGCCAGTAATTAAATTACAGTTAAACACAGATGGTTATTTCACAGCAGGTTCCCATCTCCGAGCCGTGCCTCCTGCCCTCTCCTGTTACAATATGTTGCCTGGTCCCCGATGTGTGCCTGACAGCGCTCGTGTGAAAGTGGAGAATTACTCATCAAGCTTTTCCTTGGTCGCTTCTTATCAAGTAAACTCTGCAAATCGACACTTTTTATTTTACAAAAGAGAATTTACGGCATGAGGAATAAAAGGAGTAGAAATGTTCCCACTGAGCCTTCACAAGTGAGCGCCGTGCCAGAAACGGAAGTGTGGAGAATGGCGAGACATAGCTGGTAATGAAAAGATATTCTATTGTCCAATACCATATCATTGCATAAAATAACCATGTCATTGGGACAATACATGTTAATTCCACAAATATGTATTGTGCAGCCTCAGCAATGTCAATGCCTGTTGTGTTCGGTGTTACGTTGAAAGTCTATAGGCAAGATAATCACAATTACCCCACGTGAGTCCGGGATTCCAAATACAAATGAACACAATTACCCTGAAGGAAAAAGCCTGAGGTAAAAAAATCTCTATTTACACTTGACTGCCCTAAAACTTAACTTTTAATTTAATAGAAGAAAAATTAAAGCATTGATTATTTTACTGTTAAAATCATGTGTACCAGGAGCAGAGGAGGTTTGCGGCCTCGCATGGCAGGGACTCCACCGTCTTGGTGGCTCATAATCAGAAGATAATGAGGAGGATGAGGAAATAAGGAAGTGGGGGTCTTCCTCATCCTCTGTGGCACGTTCAGTGTCGAAGGCAAGTAAGGCATATGCCTCCTACGCTGATAACACGCCCTGCGGGCCATTTCCCTGCTCTAATGGGGGTGAAGTGCATTTATGTGTGGGGAAAAACTTTACTAGTGTATGTGCTGCGTGTGGTGTGTGCTTTACTTACTTCCCTACCCTAACCTGCCCTAACCCTCCCTAACCCACCACCTAACAGAAAAAATATAAAATGAAACTAAACTAAAAAGAAGCAAAAGAAAGCTTTTTTAATAAAAAAAAGAAAACGACTTCAAGCGCAAAAAGCCCTGAGCCAAAAAAAGCATTTACCTAATCAGTGATGTGCGCACTGATTAGCGCTTGGTGGCGACAGGGGGCACAGAAGTCAGTGGGGGGTCCTGCCACTCAGCCCAGAACAGTGGCTGGTGGCTAGTAGCGTTAGGCGCGAATATTCGCATTTTTAAATTTTTATCGCAAATTCATGAATTCGCGAATATTGCAAATATATTCGCTTTATATTTGAAATTATGAATATTTTCTTTTTTCCGCATAAGCTCATATGAGCATATTCCTTCTTTTCACTTGTGACCAATTAGAATGATGCAAATACACTTGTCAGAGGTTATCAACAACATCCCTAGCAACCAATAGTAAAGTTGCCCACCCCCTCACTGTTCTCTTCCTCGAATATGCAAATATAAGGAATACGCTAAATTCTCGAACATATGACGAATATTCGTCTATATATTCGCAAAATATCGTGAATTCGAATATGGCCAATGCCGCTCTTCACTAGTGGCTTGTACACAGACCCCCCACACAAAAAAACAGAAAAGTAAAATAAAAAAAAAAATAAAACCCGAAAAAAAGATGCTGATCAGTGATAAATCACTGACAGCGGTGGGGTTGGCCGCACACACAGGTACGGTCCTTCCACACAACACAGGCCTGCTATTGGTGGCACGGACCGACTATAGGTGGAAGAAATTAAATAAAGAAGACGCTTATAATCCCCGAAAAAGTACCTGCACCACAAAAAATCACTGTTCAGTACTGCGGGACTGATTAGCGGAGGGTGGGTTTTAGCTAACAGTGGCAGGCCGCTCTTTTATATGGAAGAGGACCCGGACATGCGATTAGCAAAAAAAAAAAAAAAGGTCTGCACCCAACAAAGAACACTGGGCGCAGACCGCAGCAACCCTTTCGGGCCCGGGTCATGCAACTAAAGGTGCTACCGACCCGCGAACACCTACATATGGTACGCTGAAAATAAATTCTCTTTTTTTTACCACCTAAAAGATCTGTCCCTGCCTAACTAAAGTTGTCCCTAATTGCTACTACACCAGGGGGCACAGTACAGATGGCACTTTTCTTCACTCAGGGGGGAAGATGGCAGCACGGGCTCCATCCTGCTCACCAGCTCACAGAAGTGTGGTGGGCAGAATGGAGCAACGTGCTCCTTTACCCACCTCCCCCATCCCCATACTGCCATTATTGGTGCGGTCACTACGACTGCCCGATTACAGCTGTCCTGGGGGGTGGCAACATTGCCACCTCCCAGTGCAGTATGGAGAGTGATTGGTGGTTTATATTACACCACTAGTCACTCTCCTTTTCCGGGTCATCGGGTCACGTGTGACCCAAATTACCCGGAATCGCTGCAGATCGCTGGTTTGTATTTACCGCCTATATGAGGGCGGGGGTCTCAGGACCCTGCAGTGGTGTGCTGGGATGCTTGCTGAATCTCAGCAGGCATCACGGTCCGGTCCCCGCCCGGCGAGCGGCTGGGACCGGGGAGACGCAGGGCGTACCTGTACGCCCTCAGTCCTTAAGGACTCTGGAACAGGGGTGTACGGGTATGCCCTGTGCCCTTAAGTGGGTAAAGGATATGCCAAAATGCTCCCTATTCTTGGATATACTTTGTGAGTGCTGGGACTTTATTTACACTGTTTCTGGACCTGATCCACCATGGTCACCACACCTAATGGAAGTGCCGACAAACTTATATAGTAAGCATACACAGTTAAGAAGCAATCTGATTGATTGCTATGGGCAACTGTTCCACTTTTCCTCTATACAGTTTATTTATTTTTTAAATCTCCCCAATTTGTCCTGATCATCTAACCTAATCATGCTGGAATCCCTGACCACGACCACCTTTCAACGTCCTGGCTGAGGGAAGAAGGGCCTCACCTAAGATTTGATGGTACATGGCCCCATCCATCGTCCCTTGATGTGGTAAAGTTGTCCTGTCCCCAAAACATAATGTTTCCACCTCCATCTTTGATAATGTTAATAGTGTTCTTGGGGTGATAGGCAGCATTTCTTCTCCTTCAAACACAGTGAGTTTAGTTGAATCCAAACAGCTCAATATTGGTGTCATCTGACCACAACAGATGGTTACTGGCAAATTTTAGAAGGGCCTGCATATGTGGTTTCTTGAGCAGGGGGACGGATGCTGCACAATTTCAGTCCTTCGTGGGGTAGTGTGTTACCAGTTGTTTTCTTGGTGACTATGGTCCCAGCTGCCTTGACATCATTGACAAGATCCTCTTGAGTAGTTTTGCACTAATTCTTCACTGTTCTCATGATTGCTGAAACTTCAAGAGGTAAGATCTTATATGGAGCCCCCAACCGAGGGAGATTGACAGATATTTTATGTGTAAATTATTGCACCGACTTTTGTAAACTTCTCACCAAGCTGCTTGGCGATGATCTTGTAGCCCATTCCGTCCTTGTGTAGGTCTACAATCTTGTCCCTGACATCCTTGGACAGCTCTTTGGTCTTGGCCAGGGTAGATGGTTTGGAATTTAATTGCTTCTATGGACAGGCGTCTTTTATACAGGTAACATGCTGAGATTAGGAGCACTCCCTTCAATAGAGTACTATTAACCCCTTAAGGACCCAGCCATTTTACACCTTAGGACCCGGACATTTTTTGAACATCTGACCACTGTCACTTTAAACATTAATAACTCTGGGATGCTTTTAGTTATCATTCCGATTCTGAGATAGTTTTTTCGTGATATATTCTACTTTATTTTGGTGGTAAATTTTCGGCGTTACTTGCATCCTTTTTTGGTGAAAAATCCCCAAAATTCAAGAATATTTGAAGCCATCTACTTGTAAGGAAAATGGATATTCCCAATAAATTTTATTTTTATTCTCAAACACAATATGTCCACTTTATGTTGGCATCATAAAATGGACATATTTTAGTTTTTTGAAAAAATTTGAGGACTTCAAAGTAGTGCAGCAATTTTCAAAAATGTCATGAAAATTGCTAAATCTGAAGGGACAGATGTTACAGAACTACAACTCCCTGCATGCCTGGGCAGTCTAGACATGCTGAGAGTTGTAGTTTGGCAACATTTGGAGGGCTACCATTTGGGCACCACTGTAACAGTGTTCTCCAAACTGTGACCCTCCAGATGTTGCAAAACTACAACTCCCAGCATGCCCAGACAGCCTTTGGCTGTCTGGGCATGCTGGGGGTTGCAGTTTGGCCTTCCTAGTGGTTGCAACAGTAAAGATCACTTTACTTTCACTTTCAATTCCTCCCCTCCCCCCCCCCCTCACCGTCGCTTCCCTACCTGAGCTAGGATCCAGGAGTCTCCAGCGACAATAAGCTGTTCCCAGGCATCTTCAGGTAAGGTACCCGACCTCCATCTTCTTCCCACGATCCCCTCGACATCCAGGGGTGGCCAGAACGGGGGGTTGCCATGGCAACCCACTGTCCTGCTCTGCTATTGGTCAGAATCAATTCTGACTAATGGCAGGGGATAGGAGGAGATCACAGCATTGTGACTTCACTCCTACCCTGCAAAATGATCAGGGCTGTCACTGACAGCTCCGATCATCACAATTTTCCAGGTGATTGGGTCACCAGAGACCCGATCAGCCCAAAATAGGAGAAAATAGCATGTCTGAATTGACATGCGATTTTCTGTGATCGCCGAAATGGGGGGGTCCCGGGACCCCCCTCGGCATTTGCACGGCATAACTGCTGAAGGATTTCAGCAGGCATGCCGTTCCGATCTTTGCCCGGTGACCGGCAGAGACCGGAAAACGCCATGACGTACTCATACGTCATGGGTCCTTAAAGCCCAGGGTGCGGAGACGTACGCATACGTTATGGGTCCTTAAGGGGTTAATCTCCGCTCAGTACCTGTGTAAAAGATACCTGGGATTGATACTTGCTGATTGACATGGGATCAAATACTTATTTCACTGAATAAAATGCAAATCAATTCATAACTTATTTGAAATGCGTTTTTCTGAATTTATTTGTTTCTCGCTGTTCAAATTAATCTACTCTAAAAATTATCGACTGATCATTTCCTTTTCAGTGGACAAATGTACAAAATCAGCAGGGGATCAAATAATATTTTTCTTCAGTGTACGCCTAGGAACTATAGACACAAAACAATAAAAAAATATGTTTAGAATATTTGCAAAGTATATTTTTTATATATTATATATATATATATATATATATATATATATATATATATATATATATATATATATATTATTTTTTATTTTATTTAATTTTTTTTTTACATTTTTATGTCAAATGCTTTATTCTACTTGTCTTATTCCTTTGGTTGTTTTGCCTTTTTTTTGAGGCGAACCCAACTATTTCATTACAAAGCTATTATCCCTTGTCAGTCTCCTCTCAACCATGACACTGTATGTTTAGTCCTATATGGGATTTGATTGCAATTCAATCTAGAAAAAGCAACATAGTCTTCCCGATCTCTGATTTGATAGTGATGTTTTCTCTTCTGACAGTTATGTTAGTAATACCAACATTATCAAGAGCGCGAATTACCCATTCCACAAAACACGTCCCAGTTGGGGAATTAATCAGCAATTCCTATAATAGGATTCTGTCCATGTCTATGTAAGATGGCGGCACATTTTACCACTCCTTGTATTTCATTGTTCACTGTACGAGACAATACATCATTGTAGCTTCCTCTAATTTGCAGTCATTTGTTAATTTTATTTTTGTATTTTTGTATTTTTTTTGCAGTGCCTCAAATCGCTATTGTTGTGTTGAGTGACCTGAAAGTCTTGACAGATGCCTCTAAGTGCTTGTCAAATAGTCGTCCTGATGGAAGGTGACAATACCATCTTACGATTCAGCATTCTCCTCAGCGTTCAGTCTAGTGCGAAACGAAAACCATTGCATCTGCTTTACGCCGTAATGGCTCATTTACACGCGAGGAATTAATATCTCTCCCGCTGAGCAAAGAGTTAACCTCTCGGTTCATTTCTGTCACGTACTTAATGGACAATGAAATTACTCCTGTCTATTGCGGGATAAAGGGCCGGTCTGTTGTTATGAAAGCAATAGCCTCGGCCTTATGAAAGAAAATAGATGTCGATAACAAGGATCGGCAAGGTCATTTTTGGCTCTAACGGGAAAGGTGAAAAAAGGAGCGGTCTTCAAATGTTGAGCCGGTATGGCGTTGTGTCGGGGGGTTATTATATGTCACTCCTTAACTAATTTTTTTCTTAAATTTTTTTCGCAATTTTATTTTTCATTAATTTCACAGGGAAGGCAGATGTTTGTACTCACCGTGGCCAAAACAACCAATAAATAAGATGGAGTCAATCCATTCTCTAAATACAGCAGATGATTGTTGTTGGTCTGGCCTGTGACCCCTATACATCAACTGCTATTGCCTGGGGGGGGGGGGGGATTCAATGGGTGATAGAGTGGTCAATGCGAAAAAAAAAAATTTGGTATGATACATCAAATATGGAGATACATCGGAAAGGCTCAATACCAAATGCTCATCTATAGACCCAGCTGGCCAATCTGACAACCTAAGTACTGGCGCTTTAACAGAGTCTAAATAAATTAAAATTAGAATGAAAATAAAATATGAAAATAAAATATAAAAATAAACAGTTATAAAAAAAATTTGAATGAAAAATGTGTTTATTATTGTATACTTGTAAAGACTGATAGGTCACAGGGCCCTTAAGACCTATTTTGTATATCAATTAAGGAGAAAACAGAATACACAAATAAAAGTACACACACGCATGATATATATATAGGACGCCGGCGTATAAGACGCACCCAATTTATAGGTGCAAAATCGAAAAAAAAATTAATTAAGATTTTGAACCCAATAGGGGTCTTCAACCTGCGGACCTCCAGATGTTGCAAAACTACAACTCCCAGCATGCCCGGACAGCCGTTGGCTGTCCGGGCATGCTGGGAGTTGTAGTTTTGCAACATCTGGAGGTGCGCAGATTGAAGACCACTGCATAGGAGGTAATACTCACGTGTCCCCACCGCTCCGGACCCGTCACCGCTGCCCTGGATGTCGCTCCATCGCTGTTGCCGTGTCCCCGTCGCTCCGGAACGTCTCTGCTGCCGGCCGGGTATCCTCGCTCTCCGTATTTTTCGCCCTATAGGACGCACCGGCGTATAAGACGCACAACATTTATAGGGGCAAAATCTAAAAAAATTAAGATTTTGAACCCAATAGTGGTCTTCAACCTGCAGATCTCCAGATGTTGCAAAACTACAACTCCCAGTTGTAGTTTTGCAACATCTGGAGGTCCGCAGATTGAAGACCACTGCATAGGAGGTAATACTCACGTGTCTCCGCCGCTCCAAACCCGTCACCGCTGCCCTGGATGTCGCTCCATCGCTGTCGCCGTGTCCCCGTCGCTCCAGAATGTCTCTGCTGCCGGCCGGGTATCCTTGCTCTCCGTCGCCGCCATCGCGTCGTTACGCACGCCGACGCACGTACGCGACAACGTGATGACGAGGAAGGAGAGCGCCGGCCATACAGGGGATCCCTGAACGGAGAAGACACCGAGGAGGCAGGTAAGGTCCCCCCCGGTGTCCTGTAAGCACTAACCGTGAAAGCAGTGAAATCGCGGCGGTCCCGAACAGCCCGACTGAACAGCCGGGTTAGTGTCACTTTCCCTTCAGACGCGGCGGTCAGCTTTGATCGCCGCGTCTGAAGGGTTAATACAGGACATCACCGCGATCGGTGATGTCCTGTATTAGCCGCGGGTCCCGGCAGTTGATGGCCGCAGGGACCGCCGCGATAGGGGTGTATTCGCCTTATAAGACGCACCGACTTCTTCTCCACAGTTTTGGGGAAGGAAAAGTGCGTCTTATACGGCGAAAAATACGGTATATATCATGAGTGTGTGTGCTTTTATTTGTATATATATAATTTTTGTAGCCATATTACCCCAGTAATGCAGACTCAAAATCTAAAAATGTTGCAGTATCTTATAATACCTTTTTTTTATTGGGCTAACAGAATTTTGTAGAGACAAACTTTCGGGATTTCTCTGCTTGTGAGCTTAAATTTGCTTTGGACTTGATAAAGTGAGGAATCCCGAAAGCTTGTCTCTACAAAATTCTGTTACTCCAATAAAAAAGGAGTCCAATAAAAGAAATGGAGGCTCTTAGCGCACTTTTTGATCAAAACGCGTCCCCCATCCACCACGCGACAAAAGTACTGGCGCTTTTTACAGAGTCTAACTAAACTTAAATTAGAATAAAAATGTGTTTATTACTGTATACTTGTTAAAACTGATAGGTCACAGGGCCCTTGTGACCTATTTAGAATATCAATTAACCCATTAAGGACTCAGGGTTTTTCTGTTTTTGCACTTTCGTTTTTTTCCTCCTTACCTTTTAAAAATCATAACCCTTTCAATTCTCCAACAAAAAATCCATATTATGGCTTATTTTTTGCGTCACCAATTCTACTTTGCAGCGACATCAGTCATTTTACCCAAAAATTCACGACGAAACGGAACGGTGTCCTGCAAGCTGTTCGGGACGCCGCGATTTCACCGCGGCGGTCCCGAACAGCCCGACTGACTAGCCGGGATACTTTCACTTTCGCTTTAGAAGCGGCGGTCAGCTTTGACCGCCGCTTCTAAAGGGGTAATACCGCACATCGCCGCGATCGGCGATGTGTGGTATTAGCCGCGGGTCCCGGCCGTTGATGAGCGCCGGGACCAACGCGATGTGATGCGGGGTCGCGCTGCGACCCCGCTTCATATCGCGGGAGCCGGCGCAGGACGTAAATATACTTCCTGCGTCGTTAAAGGGTTAAGGAGAAAAAATAATACACAAATAAAAGTACACACACATTATATATACAGTACAGACCAAAAGTTTGGACACACCTTCTCATTCAGAGTTTTCTTTATTTTCATGACTATGAATATTGTAGATTCACACTGAAGGCATCAAAACTATGAATTAACACATGTGGAATTATAGACATTAGAGATGAGCGAACTTACAGTAAATTCAATTTGTCACGAACTTCTCGGCTCGGCAGTTGATTACTTATCCTGCGTAAATTAGTTCAGCCTTCAGATGCTCCGGTGGGCTGGAAAAGGTGGATACATTCCTAGGAAAGAGTCTCCTAGGACTGTATCCACCTTTTCCAGCCCACGGGAGCACCTGAAAGCTGAACTAATTTATGCAGGAAAAGTAATCAACTGCCGAGCCGAGAAGTTCGTGACGAATCGAATTTACTGTAAATTCGCTCATCTCTAATAATAATAATAATAATAATTCATTATATAACATCTTAATCATATTATATGTGTTTAAAGCTGGTAATGTAAGTGCTCCTAGACTTCATGTAATTTTATTTCAGTATTACATATCAGCAATTCAAATGGATGACCAATGACGTGGCTAAGGGACAGCCAGAGTTGAAGCAGAATACCTGTATCCACGTGTTTTTACTAACGAGGGTGCCTCCAGTTGTTGCAAAACTACAACTCCCAGCATGTCCGGACCGCCAATGGCAAATCCTCAACCCACAAAGATTCATCCTCCAGCACTCAGAATATGAAAAACCCTCTATGGAGGAAACCTCTAGGGCAGTGTTTCCCAACTTCCCAACCAGGGTGACTTCAGCTTTTGCAAAACTACAACTCCCAGCATGTCCGGACAGCTAACGGCTGTCCGGGCATGCTGGGAGTTGTAGATTTGCAATATCCGAAGGCACAATGTTTGGAAACCATTGCCCTAGAGGTTTCCTTCACAGGGTTCATTTTTCCTCTGTAGATTTGCAACAGCTGGAGGCAACCTGGTTTCAAAACGCTAATGTAGAATGATAGGAGGCATAGAGTTGAGGGCATTTGTTGTATGTGTCCATTTGACAGCGTGAATGCTGCCCAAAATATTTAAAGGCCACTGTTGACTGTGGAAAACATTGCCCCATTTCGGAACCCTCTCCACCACGTTCCCAGGGCCGGCGTAAGGGGGGGGGGGGGGGGGGGGGAGGCATCCTAGGCATCCAAAAGAGGGCCCCTGAAAAGCTTTAGGGCATTACTAACAATACTGCATTTTGAGCAAAATCGTGGTAAAATTGCGGCATTTTTTCCCGCGATTTTACCGCGATTTCGCGCAAATTGCAGTATTCAGGGCTTAAAGCGCACCCGTCAGATCGCGCAAAAAAAAAAAACTGTCATATGTTGCGCAGTATCTCATCCTGATCATCATGTACAGTGACCCCCCGACCTACGATGGCCCCGACACATGATCAAATCGACATACAATGCTTTTTTATGTCGGGGCCATCGCATTAAGTGCTATCCGGCAGCGCAAAATGCTTAAGCTGCTGCCGGATAGCAGCTTAATGTTCCCCGTGTGGTGCAGTAAGTATTACTTACCCCTCCACGATGCTCCGGGGTGCCCTCCGGGTCCAGCGCTGGTCTTCCGGTGTCTTCTCGGCCCTCTCCGATGACGTCAATACGCTGCTGCGCACGTCATCCAATAGGAATGGCGTACGCAGCGGCGTAATGACGTCACTACGCAGGCCCAGTAAGGCCTTGCGGAAGACAGCAGAGGATCGGAGAAGACAGAAGAGGACTGGAGAAGACAGCGGAGGACCGGAGAAGACAGCGGAGAGCCCAGCGGAGGACCGGAGAAGACAGCAGAGGATCGGAGAAGACAGCAGAGGATCGGAGAAGACAGAAGAGGACCGGAGAAGACAGCGGAGGACCGGAGAAGACAGAAGAGGATCGGAGAAGACAGCGGAGAGCCCAGCGGAGGACCGGAGAAGACAGCGGAGGACCGGAGAAGACAGCGGAGAGCCCAGCGGAGGACCGGAGAAGACAGCAGAGGATCGGAGAAGACAGCAGAGGATCGGAGAAGACAGAAGAGGACCGGAGAAGACAGCGGAGGACCGGAGAAGACAGAAGAGGATCGGAGAAGACAGCAGAGGATCGGAGAAGACAGAAGAGGACCGGAGAAGACAGCGGAAAGCCCAGCGGAGGACCGGAGAAGACAGCAGAGGATCGGAGAAGACAGAAGAGGACCGGAGAAGACAGAAGAGGACCGGAGAAGACAGAAGAGGACCGGAGAAGACAGCAGAGGACCGGAGAAGACAAGGAGAGCCCAGCGGAGGCCCGGGGTCACCATCGGGAGCGGCGGGGACACCATCTCGAGCGGCGGGGACAGGTGAGAACAGCTTCCTATACTTTACATTGCACGAATCCCTCAACATACGATGGATTCGACAAACGATGGCTCGTTTGGAACGAATTACCATCGTATGTTGAGGGAACACTGTACTTTGTATGTGTCTGTGACCTACATTTCTCTCAGAATTAGCTTTATTTCTGAAATACCTTAATTTCATCCCCCAGAAGTAGGGGGGCGGGTACTCACTGTGATAACCACTCCCCCTCCTTCCCCTCCCTCTCCTAGGTCCAGTGCTTCCCAACCAGGGTGCCTCCAGCTGTTGCAAAACTAAAACTCCCAGCATGCCTGCACAGCCAAATGATGTGTGGGCATGCTGGGAGCTGTAGTTTTGCAAAAGCTGGAGATAGTCCCCCTTTATCTCACACACACACACACACAAAGGCTTCATATATTCTTACACATACACATTAGATAGACACACTGATATACACACATACACATATATCCACACACACACACACACACATGCATGGACACTTACTTTTTCGTCTGCAATGCATGTTTCTGCCTCTCTTATTGATGTCTGCTGTGTGAGATCCTGGCAGCAGTCTTCCTGCCCCTCCCCTTCTCTTCACATGAGTCTCTGCAGTGTGTACAGCCCCTCCCCCTCCAAAACGTCCCAGAATTCAGGACGAAGCAGTGTTCACAGAAGCACTGAATGCATTCCAGGAGGCAGAGGGGGGCTGTTGTTTGACTGGATTTTTCACTATGAAATACTGAAAATTTTCTAATGAAAGCAATTGCAAAACCTATTGGTTATACATGCTTTACAACATATAAAAAGTTTTTATATCTGACAGTGCCCATTTAAGGCACTAACATTCCTCCCCCTGTCCTCAGCATTCTGGAGGAGCGCTGCTTGCGCTCCACTAATCAGACGTCACCACGCTCAGGCAGCGCTCCAATAGTAAACCCCCCTCACATCCTCATCATATTTAGTGGAGGAATGAGCGTTGCTTGCGCTCCACTGCTCGGGGCCCCTGGCGATCGCTGCCAGCACTTTTATTTTTTATTTTTATTCTACTATGTGCAGCCCTGCAGGGCTGAGGAGGCCAGGGGCTGCTGGGAGCTCCTACTGACGTGACCCTGGCGCAGAAGCAACGCAGCCTTAGCCAACCCGATCTCCAGCAATCATCTCCTGGGGGGTAAGGAGGGGATTTGGGTTGAGGACATGTATTGTATATGTGTGTATATGATTTTTTATGTGTACATGTATTATGTGTGCATGATAGATGTATGCGTATGTATGATGTGTGTATGTGTGTAGATGTCTATGTATATATGTATGTATGATGTGTATATGTATGAGGTTTGTTACAGTATGTCACCCTAGTAGTAAGGAGAATACATGAGGAGGAGGTTTGTTACAGTGTGTCACCCCAGTAGTAAGAAGATTACATGAGGAGGAGGTTTGTTACAGTGTGTCACCCCAGTAGTAAGGAGATTACATGAGGAGGAGGTTTGTTACAGTGTGTCACCCCAGTAGTAAGGAGATTACATGAGGGGGGGGGTTTGTTACAGTGTGTCACCCCAGTAGTAAGGAGATTACATGAGGAGGATATTTGTTAAAGTGTGTCACCCCAGAAGTAAGGAGATTACATGAGGAGGAGGTTTGTTACAGTGTGTCACCCCAGTAGTAAGGAGGTTACATGAGGAGGAGGTTTGTTACAGTGTATCACCCCAGTAGTAAGAAGATTACATGAAGAGGAGGTTTGTTACAGTGTGTCACCCCAGTAGTAAGGAGATTACATGAGGAGGAGGTTTGTTACAGTGTATCACCCCAGAAGTAAGGAGATTACATGAGGAGGAGGTTTGTTACAGTGTGCCACCCCAGTAGTAAGGAGATTACATGAGGAGGAGGTTTGTTACAGTGTGTCACCCCAGTAGTAAGGAGATTATATGAGGAGGGGGTTTGTTACAGTGTGTCACCCCAGTAGTAAGGAGATTATATGAGGAGGAGGTTTGTTACAGTGCGTCACCCCAGTAGTAAGGTGGGAGTCAAGGGGCAGAATAATTAGCTTTTGCCTATGGTGGCAAAAATGGGGGTGGGGAGGGGGTAGGGGAAAAAAATTGCTTGCCCAGGGTCCAATCAAAATTAAAGATGGCCCTTGTAGTATTGGTAGTGTAAGGGGGGCAGATGGATCAATTTCCCCCATCACTATTAAGGACATCCCTGTGTCCCGAAAGATCTTTTCGGGACACAAGGTTGCCCGCATTAACTCTGCAGCACTACATTACTTTAAAAACACAGGGGCGCACGCCAGAGATAGCGCACGCCGGGACGTCACTGACATCCCGTACATGCACCCATAGGAACGGACGCAAAGAGCATCGAGCAGGAGGACAACCGCTGGCCAGCATGGTAAGTCACCAGCGGCACGTCATCTTCAGTGCTCAGACCACTGCTCCTCTAGTCCCAGGACCTACTGCTGTGGCCTATAAGCCAGGGGGAGCAGTGGTTGGAGCACTGAAGCAGGGCAATACATAGATATACAGACTCCAGCCATACCCTGTATGTGGTTGTAGGCTGTATGTCTGTGGGAGAACATACTGCCAACCTAATGTGGGGGAACTATAATGCCAACCTAATGTGGGGGAACATACTGCCAACCTAATGAAAGGGAACTATACTGCCAGCCTAATGTGGGGGAACTATACTGCCAACCTAATGTGGGGGAACATACTGCCAACCTAATGTGCAGGGACTATACTGCCAACCTAATATGGGGGAACTATACTGCCAACCTAATGTGCAGGGACTATACTGCCAACCTAATGTGGAGGAACTATACTGCCAGCCTAATGTGGGGGAACTATACTGCCAGCCTAATGTGGGGGAACATACTGCCAACCTAATGTGCAGGGACTATACTGCCAACCTAATGTGGGGGAACTATACTGCCAGCCTAATGTGGGGGAACTATACTGTCAACCTAATGTGGGGGAACTATACTGCCAACCTCTAATGTGGGGGAACATACTGCCAACCTAATGTGCAGGGACTATACTGCCAACCTAATGTGGGGGAACTATACTGCCAGCCTAATGTGGGGGAACTATACTGCCAGCCTAATGTGGGGGAACTATACTGCCAACCTAATGTGAGGGAACTATACTGCCAACCTAATGTGGGGGAACATACTGTCAACCTAATGTGGGGGAACTATACTGCCAACCTAATGTCGGGGAACTATACTGCCAACCTAATGTGGGGGAACTATACTGCCAACCTAATGTGGGGGAACTATACTGCCAACCTAATGTGGGGGAACTATACTGCCAAACTAATGTGGGGGGGGGGGAACTGTGCTGCCAACTTAATATGGGGGGGGGGGGAACTATGCTGCGTACTTAAAGGGGTAGTCCACTGCCCCAGTGTTCGGAACATTTTCAGCAGGCCGGGGGGGGGGGGGGAGGCGGGGGAAAGGGGTGGCAACAGCTGGAGGCACAAAATGGGTTGGGTCACCTGCAGATCCACAGATGTTTCTGGCACGGAAATTCCATTTTCTGTGTCCGCACAGAATGCATGGCTGTCTATGAGGCGGCACATTCCTGTGCAGTCCTAGCGGCGGCATATTATGTCGGTTTCCTGCAGTTTCCGGAATATCTGCACAGAGATTCTCCATGTGGACATTCTGTCTGTGAACTTAGCCTTATAGTATATGTGGGCGCTATTACTGATAGGTAGCATTGAGATCACTGTTTATCTGTGTGCGGGGACTATTACTGTATAAAGAACAAGGTTACAATATAAGGTTAGGGCTACATGGCAAAAAATGGATTGCACAGTCAAAGATCACCATGTTATTCTCCTTGAATAATGCTGAATCTCATCTAATGTAAGTAAATGTGGTCACACATAGAGAAATCCAGCACAAATTAGTTTTTGCTCTTTGGGGGTTTTATTAAACCCATAAAACAGCATCATAAAATGTAAGGTTTACTGTGACCCTGTGTTTCCCTGTGACCATACATTTTATGATGCCGTTTTGTGCTGGATTTCTCTACGTGTTTCCTTACAAGTTGCTGTTGCTCCACAGCTGTCCGTGCACTTTGTTCTTGCAAAGGGGGGGGGGGGGGGATGAGCTGATCTGCACTAAATGGGGTCACATTGTGACCCCCAAATTACAACAGCCACAAATTCATCCTGGATGGAATTATTACGTTTCTCATGTTGTAGTCACAGCCATTTGTGGTTTTCAGCGCAGTCTCATTTACTCGCATTAGCCGAGATGCAGCACAATTCAGGGGGCGCAACATAGTGATCTTTGGTCACGCAATCTGGGGGCCCCCATTTTTCATTTTTGCCCAGGGCCTCACTTAGTCTAAAACCGGCCCTGCACGTGCCATCAAGTATCCAATGGAAAGAGAGGGCAGGAAGTCAAAATCTTGGAGTTTTTTACAACAGGTGGAATTGGTTTCCTCATGTAGGTCTCCTGAAGAGTCAACGGGGCCTCAAGATGCTGAGCAAATTGTCAAAGGAAGAAATTGACATTCGTGTGAAATCAAAACATTTTGTAGGGTACCTTAAAAAATAAATATATATATATATAAATACATTTAAAAAAAAAGGGGGAAAATAAAGAAACAACCACACATTGCCTAGGTTGCTTCACAAGTTTGCTGATAAAAAATAAAATAAAAAAAATGTATGTATATATATATATATATATATATATATATATATATATATATACATATATATATATATATATATATATATATATATTCAGTTCAAATAAATAAACAAAGTCCGGTACCAAACGGATAAAGTGCCTTCACAAGACATCCACCAATGCAGAAAATGGACACTAAAACAAGTAAGGTTAAACATTTGTAACATTTCCCACCAATATATATATATATATATATATATATATATATATATATATATATATATATATATATATAACACACAAACCTGATGCATCAACTGGATCCTGTGTGCCAAAAGCAACAGCAAACAATTTGCAGCATCATTTGGGGCCAATCTTCCTTGGGGAGCAGACATTCTGAATAAACAATGCCTTCCAAACCACAAAAAAAAAGCTAAAAATGCATTTATTTTGGGTTTAACCCCTTAAGGACACATGATGTACTGGAACGTCATGTGTCCGCTCCCGATCTATAACACGGGGCCACGGCGTGGCCCCGCGTCATAGCGGGTCGGGCCCGGACGGGACCCGTGGCTAATAGTGTGCGGCATTGATCGCTGTGCCGCGCGCTATTAACCCTTTAGACGCGGCGTTCAAAGTTGAACGCCGCGTCTAAAGTGAAACGGAAACCATGCCGGTTAGCTCAGTGGGCTGTTCGGGATAGCCACAGCGAAATCGCGGCATCCCGAACAGCTTACAGGACAGCAGGAGGGTCCCTACCTGCCTCCTCGCTGTCCGATCGCCGAATGACTGCTCAGTGCCTGAGATCCAGGCATGAGCAGTCATGCAGCAGAATCAGCGATCACTGGTTTCCTATGAGAAACCAGTGATCAATGATAAAGATCAGTGTGTGCAGTGTTATAGGTCCCTATGGGATAACAATGATCAGTATAAGAGATCAGTGTGTGCAGTGTTATAGGTCCCTATGGGAGCTATAACATTGCAAAAAAAAAAGTGAATAAAGATCATTTAACCCCTTCCCTATTAAAAGTTTGAATCACCCCCCTTTTCCCATAAAAAAAAAACACAGTGTAAACAAAAATAAACATATATGGTATCGCCGCGTGCGGAAATGTCCGAATTATAAAAATATATCATTAATTAAACCGCACGGTCAATGGCGTGCGTGCAAAAAAATACCAAAGTCCAAAATAGTGCATTTTTGGACTATGCATAAGTCCTATCAATGCAAAAATGGTACAGTTAAAAACTTCAGATCACGGCACAAAAAATTAGCCCTCATACCGCCCCATACATGGAAAAATAAAAAAGTTATAGGGGTCAGAAATTACAATTTTAAGCGTATTAATTTTCCTGCAGGAAGTTATGATTTTTTCCAGAAGTACGACAAAATCAAACCTATATAAGTAGGGTATGATTTTAACCATATGGACCTACAGAATAAATATCAGGTGTCATTTTTACCGTTTTTTTTTCCAATTTTGTCGCACAATGATTTTGTTTTCCGTTTCACCGTAGATTTTTGGGCACAATGACTAACATCATTACAAAGTAAAATTGGTGGCACAAAAAATAAGCCATCATATGGATTTTTAAGTGTAAAATTGAAAGAGTTATGATTTTTTAAAGGCAAGGAGCAAAGAACGAAAATGCAAAAACGAAAAAACCTGCGGTCCTTAAGGGGTTAAAGGGGTACTCCGGTGGAAAACATTTTTTTTTTAATCATCTGGTGCCAGAAAGTAAAACAGATTTGTAAATTATGTCTATTAAAAAAATCTTTATCCTTCCAGTACTTACTAGCTTCTGTATACTACAGAGAAAGTTCCTTTCTTTTTGGGTTTCATTTTTTTCCTGACCACAGTGCTCTCTGCTGACACCTCTGTCCATATCAGGAACCGTCCAGAACAGGAGCAAATCCCCATAGCAAACCTATGCTGCTCTGGACAGTTCCTGATACAGACAGAGGTGTCAGCAGAGAGCACTGTGGACAGAAAAAAAAAATCCAAAAACAAAAGAACTTTCTCTGTAACATACAGCTGATAATAAGTACTGGAAGGATAAAGATTTTTTAATAGAAGTAATTTACAAATCTGTTTAACTTTCTGTCACCAGTTGATAAAAAAAAAAAAAAAAAATAAGTTTCCCCCCGTAGTACCCCTTTAAGTAGAACTCTACAAAGGAAATTACATCAGGAGGGGGCAGATACTTCCCATTAATCTTAATCCCTTTTAGCTGTGTCCAAAATCAAAAAGGCTGGAAAAACTGCCAAGTGCCAAATGAAAAACGTCAGATGCAGGAAATTGGGGTATAAACTTAGCCTAAAGGTTACAATTCATTGGGCTTTCAGTTCAACTGTAATTTTGATTTCAACAAAGCATTACCTATGGGTGTCTCCTTATCTTATTTTTATTTTGAGAGTTTTCCTGTTTTTTATTTGGGTAGTTAGGTCGTCTTTTCAAGGTGGTGGCTTGTTGCATTATCTAGTCCATTTTTCATTTGTCCGTATCTCAGAGCACTTTGGGATTCCCCTTGCTGAGGAGAAAACGGTCTTACCATGCACAAGGTTAGAATTTTTGGGTATATTTATTGATACCGATTTGATGTTATTTTGTTTGCCTGATGAAATAATAGCAAGGATGCTTCAGTTGATTGAGAGTATGTTATGCGGGAAGAAAACGATCTTGAAAACCTTGTAGAATGTTAGTTTTTGCTTCAAAGTTTATTCCTATGGGGAGAGTATTTTGTAGACGTCTGTTTTTAGCTACCCCTCGTGCCCACATTCCGCTCGTGCCCACATTCATTTGTCTAAAAGTCTCCGGGAAGATTTGCTATTGTGGTCAGAATTTTTTGCAATCATTTAACGGAGTGTCAGTGTGGCAACAAGAACTTGTTGAATTTGAGTCCTGGGTGCGAGCAGGTTTGGTGTCTAACATTGTCTTACTGGAAATGTTTCCAGTGGTTGTTTCACTTGTCATATGGGGTGGCCAATTTAAGAACAGGAGAATTGTGGTGCTTTCTGATAACAAAGGGGTGGTGTCTGCAATCAACTGTTTGTCTTCTTCGTCTGAGCCAGTTATTAAAGGGGTATTCCAGGAATTTTTTTTTTTATTTGACTATGCTACAGACATAATATAGTGTCTGTTCCTGTGTGTGACGGTTTTCTCACAATTCTTCTGTGATTTTCACCCCAATATTTATTTTTACCAGCATACAAAATGACTGTTGCAGCCGAGACCTGACTCACCAGTCAGCTGATGACAGGGAGCCTGTCTGCTTCACTGGGTGGAGCGATCACTTGGTGGGAGAGAGATCAATCTGCAACTAATGCAACAGCTGTAGGCACCCTGATTGAAAACCACAGGTCTTTGAATGGATGCAGCTCATTTATGGGATTACCAGACCAATATTTTCACTGTTCAATTGCAGAGAAGACATGGATGTATTATAGTTCAGCATGGCAGCGTTGGCTTAATTTCTGTGGTACCCTGGGTAAGGATGGCATGATGTCAGAAGTAGAGAATTCCCTTAAGTTTGTATCAAATCTGTTGGCTGCTCCATACTCGCATAGCTCGGTATATCGTCGGGGGTCTCTTTCTTTCAGAAATGGTATGGAATATGGCCTATTTTGTCATATTTTCAAGTGAAACAAGTATTGAAAGGATTTAAACTGGCCACGGCAGGCAAACATACCCACCTCCCCATTGATTATTCGCTTTTGCAGCGGGTATGTGAGGCCTGTGTGCAAGTGTGCTCCTCACCTTTTGAGGTTTGTTTATTTTCCACAGCATTTGTTATGGAATTTTTTGGGGCATTCTGGGTAGGGGAGATAGTGGCACCCAATCTTGTTCCCACTGTAGTAAGGATGGTGTGGTTACTGAGAATGAAGTGTGTATCACTATTGCTCGATCAAAAACGGACCAGTTGGGTTAAGGTTGTGTGGTGCTCCAGCATCGGGTGAATGCCCTGCCTTGTTGTCCCTGGCGGAATGTCAGGAAATTTACTCAGCTCCGTCCATCCAGTTTTCTTGTTCATGAGAATGGGCAGCCTCTTACCAAATGTCAGTTTAATGGGGTGTTAATGAAATGCATGTCAATTTTAGGTTTGGGGCATTTTCATTTCTCTTTGCATTCGTTTAAGATAGGCACTGCCACAGAGGCCTGGACCCTGAGGTTATTAAAGGTGTAGGACGGTAGGCTTCTAAGAGATATTTAAGTTATGTTCATCCTAACTTGGTTTTGTCTGATTCATTTTAGGTGCCAGGTGGTCTGGATACTGGGCCACTGGTATGTGCGCTGGGCAGCAAGGCGGGCAGCAGTCAGAAGTTACCCATCGAATTTGGGCTTTTCAGAAGATGAAGTTCAAGTTTGGTGGTATGGAGTGAATGGTCTGAAATGGTTTCAATTGTGGGATTTGGTTTTAAAACGGGCGGCGGTATGGCTGGCACCGGATGTTCTGATCGTACATGCAAAAGGAAACGATGTGGCAAAGATTAATACATCAGTTTACTTTTTCGCCATATAGATCTAGAAGGCTTCACCCCGGGGTTGTATAGGTTCGACTACGCCCACTTGTCAGACAATGGCATTGACATATTTAATTTAGATTACAATCCCTTATTGAATAGGCCACAGTGGCTGGGGGTGTACATGGCTTGCTTAGCCATGTTTTGTGGGGTGTCACCCAGCCATGCTGGGCGGACAGGATGTATGATGTCAGAGGTTGAGTTTTATCTAATTTTATGAAATGTTTTTGGTATTTATATATTTATGTATTTAAAATATTTATTATAGATATATTTAATAATAAAAAAAAAAGACCGTGGCCTTTTCAATCCATATTTGTTGTTCTGTTTGTTTATTTATTTATCATTCATTCTGGGGTTATGGAGGCTAGCCTCCCATGCAGCCTTATCTTTTCAGTTCATATATTATGCTATCTACTGGTTAGAAGAAATCATCACCAGCCTTCCATCTGGATTCACTCATGTAGGGAATATTCTCCCCGATACGGCACTCCATGGACCATGCATGTTTTGCCGTGGTTGTTGTCGTTCCTATAAGCTGTATTTATAAATTCCTCCCATCACCGCAGTTAATTAAGTTGTAAAACTGCGCAGAGAACACATCTCCCAAAGGTGGAAATTATACGCAGACAAATTCTGACTGACAATATTGTCAGCAGACCAAGGGAGACGTATTGCATTCATTTCCAGAGAAAATAAAAAAAAAGGAAAATCGAGAATTCCCTCAGCTGTGTTGGGATGTGACTGCCATCCCTGATGCATCTGCCCGAGCGCTGATCTGACAAACCATTTCCATGGATCAAGAAAATCTAAAACACACCAGGAAAGAGCTGAAGTTTGATGAGTGAAGGGAACGCTGCATTGTGCTGTTTACTGAATGCAGTTTTGACTTCTTTTATCTATTTTCTTAAAATGGGTTTTTAGAAGATTCAAAAATTTTCCTGTTTCGTGTCACTGATTTATAACCTAGAGTTTATTTAGTATTCCACAATGAAATCAAGATATTGACACCATTGTTTCTCAGACCTGCCCAGTATCATGATGTTCTTGATGCCCCTGCTTCTAATGGTCCCATGTGCGTTGTGCCATGTACAATAGCAAATGCAGAGTACTAGAGATGCAAGACAATGCTACTTATTTTTTATCATATTGTTAGCTCTCCAAGGGGTTGTCCGGTAAAAACTATTCACAGTATCAGGCATGCCATCGGGAATTTTGGGACCCAGTACCGCTGAAGTGTTGCCCCATACTTTTAACTTTCACAAGCGGTAAAAGGAAAAATAGACCCGCAAAATTTGTAACGCAATTTCTCCTGAGTACAGAAATACCCCATATGTGGGCGTAAAGTGCTCTGCGGGCGAACAACAAGGCTCAGAAGTGAGAGCGCACTATGTACATTTGAGGTATAAATTGGTCATTTGCACAGGGGTGGCTGATTTTACAGCGGTTCTGACATAAATGTAAAACAATAAATACTCACATGTGACCCCATTTTGGAAACTACACCCCTCACGGAATGTAACAAGGGATATAGTGCGCCTCAACACCCCACAGGTTTTTGACAAATTTTTGTTAGTTGGATTAGAAAATGTAAAAAAAAAATGTTTTCACTAAAATACTGGTGTTATCCTACATTTTTCATGTTCACAAGGGAAAACACAAAAAAGCCCCCCAAAATGTGTAACCCCATTTCTTCTAAGCAAGAACTTACCCCATATGTGGATGTAAAGTGCTCTACGGGCAAACTACAATGCTCAGAAGAGAAGGAGCGACATTGGGCTTTTGGCAAGAGAAGGTGTCTGAAATTGAAGGCCATGTGTGTTTAGCGCTCCTCCTCTTCTGAGCATTGTAGTTCGCCCGCAGAGCATTTTGCATCCACATAAGGAGTATTTCCATACTCAGAAGAAATGGGGTTACAAATTTTGGGAGGCTTTTTCTCCAATTGCCCCTTGTGAAAATGAAAAATTTGGGGTAACACCAGCATTTTAGTGAAAAAAATAAAATTTTTCATTTTCACGTCCAAATTTTGCAGAAATTTGTCAATCACCTGTGGGGTGTTAAGGCTCACTGTACACCGCGTTTTGTTCCTTGAGGGGTGTAGTTTCCAAAATAGTATGCCATGTGTATTTTTTTTTTTTTGCTGTTCTGGCATCATAGGGGCTTCCTAAAAGTGACATGCCCCCCAAATAAATTTCAGCAAAATTTGCTTTCCAAAAGCCAAATGTGACTCCTTCTCTTCTGAGCATTGTAGTTTTCCAGCAGAGCACTTGATGTCCACACATGGGGTATTTCCATACTGAGAAGAGATGGGGTTACAAATTTTGGGGGGCATTTTCACCTATAACTAGGGATGTCCCAATACCATTTTTTAAGACGGAGTACGAGTACCGATACTTTAATTCTAGTACTCGCCGATACCAAGTACAAGTACTTTTATCTTAAAGGGAATCTGACACCAGGGTGACGTGGTTTCTGGCGCTGTTTACAGTGCTGATATGTGGGTCCTTGTTGTGTACAATGGAGGCGGCTGCTGTAGTATGAGCCAAGATTTCTCTCTTCTCCATTGGACAGAACAGGGAGTTTGCATTGGCGGTGAGACCGATGATCACATGGTGAGCAGCGGTAGAAACCGGTTCACCTGCACCATCTACATATAAATTCAAGTAGGTAGTATCCCCTTGCAGACATTAGCAGCAGCTAATGTAGACAGCAACCCCCCCCCCCTGTAGACTGCAGGCCCACCCCCTTGTAGACATAAGTAGCAGCCCCCCTGTAGACCACAGCCCCCCTTTAGACAGTAGGCCCCTATTTAAACAGCAGCAGGCCCACCTTTAGACAGCAGCAGGGACCCCCCCTCCTTTAGACAGCAGCAGGGCCCCCCTTTAGACAGCAGCAGGGACCCCCCTTTAGACAGCAGAAGGGCCCTCCCTTTAGACAGCAGCAGCCCCCCCCCTTTAGACTGCAGGAGGGCCCCCCCCCCTTTAGACAGCAGCAGCCCCCCTTTAGACAGCAGCAGGGCCCCCCTCCTTTAGAAAGCAGCAGGGCCCCCGCTTAAGACAGCAGCAGCCCCCCCCCTTTTAGACAGCAGCAGCCCCCCCCCCCTTTAGACAGAAGCAGCCCCCCCCCCTTTAGACAGAAGCAGCCCCCCCTTAAGACAGCAGCAGGGCCCCCCTTTAGACAGCAGCAGGGGCCCCCCTTTAGACAGCAGCGGGTCCCCCATTTAGACAACAGCAGGGCCACCCCTTGAGACAGCAGCAGGCCCCCCTTTAGACAGCAGCAGGGCCCCCCGTTTAGACAGCAGCAGGGCCCCCCATTTAGATAGCAGCAGGGCCCCCCTTTAGATAGCAGCAGGGCCCCCCGTTTAGATAGCAGCAGCAGGGCCCCCCGGTAGACACCAGCAGTCCCCCCCTTTAGACATTAGTAGCAGCCCCCTCCTTGCAGGCAGCTCACCTGCGGCTATCCTCTGTGGGGTGCTGCCACTCCACTGCCCCGTTCTTCCGTCCTCCGGTCCGTATGATGTCGTCCTATGGAGGAGCATGTGACATATACGTCACTCTGCTTCCTCAGTAGCGTTACGCTGTGCGCAGGGGAGGAGGCGGAGTGACGTGTGTGTCACATGCTCCTCCATAGGATGACAGGACACGGACCGGAGGACGGAAGAACGGGGCAGCAGTGCGGCAGCAGGTATCGGGCATGGTATCGGGGACATTAAATGAGTCCCCGATACCATGCAAATAGCTAGTATCGGCCCTGATACCGATACCAGTATCGGGACATCCCTACCTATAACCCCTTGTAAAAATATAAAATTTGGGGGAAAACCAGCATTTTAGTAAAAAAAAAAAAATCATTTACACATCCAACTTTAACGAAAAGTCGTCAAACACCTGTGGGGTGTTTAGGCTCAGCGGACCCATTGTTACGTTCCTTGGGGCATGTAGTTTGAAAAATAGTATGCCATGTGGGGGGTTTTCTGCTGTTCTGGCACCATAGTGGCTTCCTAAATGGGACACACTTCCCAAAAACCATTTCAGAAAAACTCACTCTCCAAAATCCCATTGTCGCTCCTTCCCTTCTGAGCCTTGTAGTGCACCCACAGAGCACTTGACATCCACATATGAGGTATTTCCTTACTCAAGAGAAATTGGGTTACAAATTTTGGGGGGCTTTTTCTCCTTTTTACCCCTTGTAAAATTTCAATAACTGGGCCTACAAGAACATGCGAGTGTAATAAATGAAGATTTCAAATTTTCTCCTTCACTTTGCTGCTATTCCTGTGAAACACCTAAAGGGTTAACACACTTTCTGAATGTCATTTTGAATACTTTGGGGGGGGGGGGGGGCTGTTTTTATAATGGGGTCATTCATGGGGTATATCTAATAAGAAGACCCTTCAAATCCACTTGAAAACTGAACTGGTCCCTGAAAATTTCAGATTTTGAAATTTTGTGGAAAATTGAAAAATTGCTGCTGAACTTTGAAGCCCTCGGATGTCTTCCAAAAGTAAAAACATGTCAACTTTATGATACAAACATAAAGTAGACATATTGTATATGTGAATCAATATATAATTTATTTGCAATATCCATTTTCCTTACAAGCAGAGAGTTTCAAAGCTAGAAAAATGAAATTTTGGGATTTTTCACCAAGAAAGCATGCAAGTAAGGATGAAAATTTTTCACAGTGTTAAAGTAGAATATTTCATAAAAAAACATTCTCGGAATCAAAATAATCGGTAAAAGCATCCCAAAGTTATTAATGCATAAAGTGACAGTGGTCAGAATTGCAAAAAAGGGCTGAGTCGTTAAGGGGTTAAAATATTATTGGGGTGGGGGTGTAATATTTATTACATTATCTGATTACTGGGTTCACACTGAAGAATCTCCAGATGGAATTTCGACCAGACGGCAATGCATTTCTGAGCGAATCCGCAAAAAGATCTGCACGGTCCTAGCACCGCCCAAAGGGATCGCTGGCGGAAATTCCTTCTAGAGATTCAGCAGTGTGAACCAAACCTTGTACATGTGAGGAGGGGATTATACATGAGGAGGGGATTATACACATGAGGAGGAGATTATACACGTGAGGAGGAGATTATATACATGTGAGGAGGGATTATATACATGTGAGGAGGGATTATATACATGTGAGGAGGGGATTATATACATGTGAGGAGGGGATTATATATGAGGAGGGGATTATATACATGTGAGGAGGGGATTATATACATGTGAGGAGGGGATTATATATGAGGAGGGGATTATACACATGAGGAGGAGATTATACACGTGAGGAGGAGATTATATACATGTGAGGAGGGATTATATACATGTGAGGAGGGATTATATACATGTGAGGAGGGGATTATATACATGTGAGGAGGGGATTATATATGAGGAGGGGATTATATACATGTGAGGAGGGGATTATATACATGTGAGGAGGGGATTATATATGAGGAGGGGATTATACACATGAGGAGGAGATTATACATGTGAGGAGGGGATTATACGTGTGAGGAGGGGATTATACGTGTGAGGAGGGGATTATACATGTGAGGAGGGGGATTATACATGTGAGGAGGGGATTATACATGTGAGGAGGGGATTATACACGTGAGGAGGGGATTATACATGTGAGGAGGGGAATATATACATGTGAGGAGGGGATTATACATGTGAGGAGGGGATTATACACGTGAGGAGGAGATTATACATGTGAGGAGGGGATTATATGTGTGAGGAGGGGATTATACATGTGAGGAGGGGATTATACATGTGAGGAGGGGATTATACACGTGAGGAGGAGATTATACATGTGAGGAGGGGATTATATGTGTGAGGAGGGGATTATATACATGTGAGGAGGGGATAATATACATGTGAGGAGGGGATTATATACATGTGAGGAGGGGATTATATACATGTGAGGAGGGGATTATACATGTGAGGAGGGGATTATAAACATGTGAGGAGGGGATTATATATGTGAGGAGGAGATTATACATGTATGGGGGAAACGATACATATATGTGAGGGGAGGATTATAATCCCGCCACACATGTATAATCCCCTCCTCACATAATTAATCCTCCCCTCACATCTGTATAATCCCCTCCTGAGATGTATAATCCCCTCCTGAGATGTATAATCCCCTCCTCACATGTATAATCCCCTCCTCATGTATAATCCCCTCCTCACATGTATAATCCCCTCCTCACATGTATAATCCCCTCCTCACATGTATAATCCCCTCCTCACATGTATAATCCCCTCCTCACATGTATAATCCCCTAATCACATGTATAATCCCCTCCTCACATGTATAATCCCCTCCTCACATGTATAATCCCCTCCTCACATGTATAATCCCCTCCTCACATGTATAATCCCCTCCTCACATGTATAATCCCCTAATCACATGTATAATCCCCTCCTCACATGTATAATCCCCTCCTCACATGTATAATCCCCTCCTGAGATGTATAATCCCCTCCTCACATGTATAATCCCCTCCTCATGTATAATCCCCTCCTCACATGTATAATCCCCTCCTCACATGTATAATCCCCTCCTCACATGTATAATCCCCTCCTCACATGTATAATCCCCTCCTCACATGTATAATCCCCTAATCACATGTATAATCCCCTCCTCACATGTATAATCCCCTCCTCACATGTATAATCCCCTCCTCACATGTATAATCCCCTCCTCACATGTGTAATCCCCTCCTCAAATGTATAAACCCCTCCTCAAATGTATAAACCCCTCCTCAAATGTATAAACCCCTCCTCACATGTATAATCCCCTCCTCACATGTATAATCCCCTCCTCACATGTATAATCTCCTCCTCACATGTATAATCTCCTCCCCACATATATAACCCCCTCCTCACATGTATAATCCCCTCCTCACATGTATAATCTCCTCCTCACATGTATAATCTCCTCCCCACATATATAACCCCCTCCTCACATGTATAATCCCCTCCTCACATGTATAATCTCCTCCTCACATGTGATGGAATTGTGTAGAGGAGAATCCATTTTTTTGGTCTAAATATATTTTTTCTATCCCAGATGCGTCCTTGAAACAATGGTTCATTATATTTGAGCTTAAGCAATGTATATTTTGTATCTAACTTTCTTCTGCAAAAGATTTTATAGTTTCCTGTGTTTTCTTACAATGTAAAGTTTACTGTGCATTCCTAATAGAAAATTGTCTATATAAAATACTCTTGAAAAGAGGGCTAGGCCAGTTCTGCCTTCAGCTTATAGAGACAACACTTGTCTTTGTGTCGTGATTTTGAATGGCAGGTAGCATTGGAAGGAAAGTTGGGTAACTGCAGCCCCATACAGGCTTTCCACGCACCATTGGGAATCCGCCGACAGAAGACGCCTCGACCTTTTGGGGTCGAACCTAACATTATTTGGCCCCGAACAAGGACCCACTGCTGATACAAGGAGCATCTTAGCTATAGTGCGGGACCACTACGGCTCGGGCCTCCGGAGACCACAGATTGAAATCACCTGGCCAGGTAAGAAAAAGCTTTATTTTTCTTATATCTGTGCCCTCCTGAGATCTGTGGCTGTGGGTCCTGCACTTAGACTGGGTTTTAGAATAGCTAAACTCCTGTGATAGTGGGTCTATTTTTGAATACACAAAGAACCAATATACCTTCTGTTGGTTGGATAAGTACACTGTTACTCCCAAGGAGACATGGAATGAATGTATGAGCCAAGAGAGGAGGGTATGTGATTTTATGAGGGTATTGCCGAACTGATCTGTGAAAGCGCCTAACGGGGTCACAGATTATGCTTGAATCCCATATTATCACATAAACCATTATCTGGTTGCTAGCATGAGCCTGGAATACATCATAAGTCCAGGACAGGATTCGTGTGATAAGCTTGTATAGTTTGTTGGGGAATAAGGTGTGGTAAAACATATCTAGACGGACACTGACCCTATAAGAGTGATGTGGATGACAGTTATTGCTATTGGTTGCATTTGTCTATTCGCTTTGTGGATAGGATATAGAATTGTCAAACATCACAAGAAAAGGCCAGGAGAGCCTTTTAACATATTAGTCGCCTAAGAGGACGGCAACGAGGGAATAGACACCTTACGAGGGATTCCCCAATAAGCTACTTAGGACTGGATGGCTAAGGATGGGTCAGCTAATGTCCAAAAAGAAGGCAGACGGAGAACCCCAGATACACGCTCTTAAAACAATCCTTGAAGAATTACACGGCAAGGATGCAGTAGTCCAGCTAGGGAGAATACTGCAGGAATTCCATGTTCCAAAAAATGACCAATTGAATCCAGAGTTTTGGGAAAATATTGCAGAAAGAAAGAGGGGCGTAGTGAAAGGTCACAATTGGGATAATCAAGTCAAATGTCTGATCAGCACCTCCACACAATGTGTTGAGGAAGGCTGGACATATGACAATAAGAAGAAAGGGTGGAAAATAGAGCCCAGTAAATCCTGGGGAAAAACAGGCGCCCCACCTCCACCTTATGTTACAACAGCTAATAATCCCTCTCCCCAACAGAAGTTAAAACCCCCTGTTGAAAAAATGTACCCCGACCGCTCTACATAACGTGGGTCAGAAGTATGTAACCCCCCTTATTCAGGATGGCATTGTAAATGTGGGTATCCTACCCCAGAGAAAACCTCAGAATGCTACCACTGTGGGGGGCCTCGGAGTATCAGAATGATTACTCCACAGACTGCCTCCCTGTCACAACCTGGTCCCTATGATCCTCAGCATTCCTGGGTCTGCACAAATTGCAGCCAGCAAAATCCAGGGTGGAAAGACACATGCTCGGCATGTGGGGCACCCAGACAAGGACAGGTTGTCAACCTAGCCCTGTACACCTACGGAGGGATGAGGTTAGAGAGATGATAGGAAACAACCAGTATCAGACAGTACCTTTAAATAGGCACCTGTATAAACCATGGAGTCCTGCGGAATGTATGGCTCTTGTGCAAAATGCCCCTGACCCACTTACTAAGCCTTTGGGTTTTTGTAGGCACCTGACTCAGGTCATGGAATCTCATAATGCCACATGGCAGGATGGGGAAGACCTTTGCAGGTTAAAAATGCCACCCACCATGTTCTCTCAATTTATAACTGTCACTCATGCAACTAGACCCAATGAACCCAGGGGAGAGGTCCCCAGACAGACATTTACTAACTCTCTTAAAACCTTTTGCACGCAAAGACAGAGAGAGAGGGGGATGGTAGCAGTGGGCACTCAAACCCCGACCCAGACTGTATCTGACTATTACCTTGGTCTAGAGCAACATTACTTAGACGAAGGATTAGACATGGCCAGTGACGTAATACAGAGACTTTTTGTACGTGCTTTTGTGGACGGTCTAAGACCCCAAATAAGAGAAAAACTAAAAATAAGTACCCCCGACTGGAGGACGGCAGTTCAAGCCTCAGGCCTGTTAGCAAAAGCCCAGGGGATAGAACCTTACCTGAAGGAAGCCCCCAAAAAGACCACAATAGCATATGTCTCTGAAAAATCCCAAGGTGGGGGTCAGAATAACAAAGGAGACAGACCTCGGAAACCCCAATTTGTTATTATTGTGACAAGACGGACACATAAAAAAGAACTGCTGAAAACGTATTGCTGACGAGGGGGGTGACACACAGGACACAACAGGCAAAGACAGTCAGCGTCAGACAAAAAGAGATGCTCAAGCTCAGGGCTGACCTGCCATTTGTCAGGTCACCCTAAAGGGCAACTCCCCTGCCCTTACAGTTCCCGTGACCATAAATAGCAAGACAGTACCTTTTTTGGTAGATACTGGAGCCACTAAATCAGTCATTCAAGAGTCTGTCATAACTTCTGCTCAATTATCCAGGGACATGATCCCAGTAGCAGGATTTGAGGGATTGCCTCAAACTCTGCCCATGACCCGACATGTAATAACCCAGATGTAGGTTACTGTGGTACATTAGGACAGAAACCTGGATGGTGCTACATGACTAACGCCTCAAGACTGATTGACATAGTTAATAAACTGATAAATCAGCATTCCTCATATTGGGAACTCCCAAGAGACACATATTGGGTATGTGGAAGGGGGGCCTACAATTGGTTGCCAGTAGGGGTTAATGGTACATGCACCCTAGCCAGACTCACTCCCTCGACTTTTGTGATACCCAACAAAGATGTTGACATGAGAGCAGTCCCAAGACACATGCTATACCAGAGAGCAGCAAATAACAAGGAAAGAGAGAATGGAAGACCACACGTAGTTCAAATGGGAACGGCCAATAAACTCTTCAGCCCTCTCTTTGTATACCCCCTGATGATGCAAATGTGGGACAAGTTAGTTGAGGCCACTGACTACCTTGACGACCAAATATATGACATTCTGGAAATCACTAACACCTCTGTGTCTGTACAAAATCAGCTGATGATAGTGACTAACCAGCACACGATAGTTCTTGATTACTTTACAGCTGCTCAAGGGGGAATGTGTCAGATTATAGGCCCCACTTGTTGTCACTACATAAACACCACAAGTACCATCCAGATGCACCACCAACTTGAAAACATACAAAAACTAAGGGAACAGTACGCTAAAGACAATGACAAAAATAAAGATAAGTGGTGGGGGGATACTTTCTCCATAATGAACCCAGCCACCTGGTTGAAAGGTATTGGAGGATGGGTAGGTGGTGCCATACATTTTATATTACAAGTCGCAGTTGTTATTCTTTTATCTTATTTAGTTATAAAGCTTTTGATGATGTGCATAAGTCTCTGTAAATATAGAATCAGCAAGTACTGAGTATTGTTTACTTCAAATGAATGGGTTAACATTAACATTTTATGCGGTTTTCCCAGGATGTAGAAGGAATAATGATCGGCATTTGTTTCCAGGTTCTCATGTCTCCTCTCTTTTTCTTTTGTTTTTAGATTGACATCACACCTGAAACACTCTTCCTGGTGAGGATACCGGTCCGTTACTCAGGGGGCGGAGCCAATTTAAGAAGACTTGGTTCCCTCGGACAACTCGCGGTCTGGGATAGTACCTGAGGAAAGACCTGCTATACACCTGACCTGGAGGATCCAGTTCTTTCAGATGATGATGTCAAAGGGGAAAATGATGGAATTGGGTAGAGGAGAATCCATTTTTTTGGTCTAAGTGACTGTATTCTATTTTTCTTATGATTTCTACATAATTAACTTTTATCTTAAGGCACCTTATCTTCAAGAATGCAGGCACTCTTATCTTTTTTCTACCCCAGATGCGTCCTTGAAACAATGGTTCATTATATTTGAGATTAAGCAATGTATATTTTGTATCTAACTTTCTTCTGCAAAAGACCTGTGTTTTCTTACAATGTAAAGTTTACTGTGCATGCCTAATTGAAAATGGGCTATATAAAATACTCTTGAAAAGAGGGCTAGGCCAGTTCTGCCTTCAGCTTATAGAGACAACACTTGATTTTGAATGGCAGGTACCATTGGAAGGAAAGTTGGGTAACTGCAGCACCATACAGGCTTTCCACGCACTATTGGGAATCCGCCGACAGAAGACATCTCGATCTTTTGGGGTCAAACCTAACACATGTATAATCCCCTCCTGACATGTATAATCCCCTCCTCACATGTAAAATCTCCTCCTCACATGTATAATCTCCTCCTCATATGTATAATCTCCTCCTCACATGTATAGTCCCCTCCTCACATGTATAATCTCCTCACATGTATAATCCCCTCCTCATATGTATAATCTCCTCCTCACATGTATAATCCCCTCCTCATATGTATAATCTCCTCCTCACATGTATAATCCCCTCCTCATATGTATAATCTCCTCCTCACATGTATAATCTCCTCCTCACATGTATAATCTCCTCACATGTATAATCCCCTCCTCATGTATAATCTCCTCCTCACATGTATAATCCCCTCCTCACATGTATAATCCCCTCCTCACATGTATAATCCCCTCCTCACATGTATAATCTCCTCCTCACATGTATAATCCCCTCCTCACATGTATAATCCCCTCCTCATGTATAATCTCCTCCTCACATGTATAATTTCCTCCTCACATGTATAATCCCCTCCTCATATATAATCCCCTCCTCACATGTATAATCTCCTCCTCACATGTATAATCTCCTCACATGTATAATCCCCTCCTCATGTATAATCTCCTCACATGTATAATCCCCTCCTCACATGTATAATCCCCTCCTCACATGTATAATCCCCTCCTCATGTATAATCTCCTCCTCATGTATAATCCCCTCCTCACATGTATAATCCCCTCCTCACATGTATAATCCCCTCCTCACATGTATAATCCCCTCCTCATGTATAATCTCCTCCTCATGTATAATCTCCTCCTCACATGTATAATCTCCTCCTCACATGTATAATCCCCTCCTCACATGTATAATCTCCTCCTCACATGTATAATCTCCTCCTCACATATATAATCCCCTCCTCATGTATAATCTCCTCCTCACATGTATAATCCCCTCCTCATGTATAATCCCCTCCTCATGTATAATCTCCTCCTCATGTATAATCTCCTCCTCATGTATAATCTGCTCCTCACATGTATAATCCCCTCCTCACATGTATAATCCCCTCACATATATAATCCCCTCCTCATGTATAATCTCCTCACATGTGTAATCTCATAATCAGATTATATGAGAAGGGATTATACATGTGAGGGGGGGGGGATTATCATATTATACCTTGGAGGGGAGGATTATAACAATAATTATTATCCTTCATCCTTCCCTCACTATAATTTCCTTCCCTCCTCACATAATATAATAAATCCCCTCTCCCTCACTTTACATATAATCTGGATCTCCGGTGGTGGTCGACGCTGCCGCCTGCGACCTGGAAGCAGGTAGTGGCTGCAACACAAACTCACTTCCTCTCTGTTCCGCTTCTCTCCTCTATAAAATGCCTGGAACATCGCACGTCACCAGGCGGGACTATCTCCCAGGCAGTCACTGCGGTATTCTTAAAGGGATATTCCGGGCAAAAACATTTTATCCCCTATCCAAAGGATAGGGGATAAAATGTCTGATCGCGGGGGGGAGGGGGTTGGGGGCCTGCTGCTAGTACCCCCCCGCAATCTCCCTGCAGCACCCGTTCTATGCTGGAACTGCGTCTTTAGTTTCGGAAACCTCTGGGCCCCCTGCGATCAGACATCTTATCCCCCATCCTTTGGATAGGGGATAAAATGTTTTTGCCTGGAGTACTCCTTTAAAGAGCCTCAGTGGCTGCCTGTGGCTGTGATTAACAGTGGTGATGAGGCAAGAAAAAAAAAAAAAGTAATGTGTGGGGTTCTGTGTGGGGTTCTGTGTGGGGTTCTGTGTGGGGTTCTGTTCCAGAGATCGGGGGTCCCAGCAGGTTGGTTTTCCATATTTTCACTCAGTGAATTTTCACTTTCAACAGAGAGGTTAAAACCACTTTCACTTCATGGTAATATTCCTCTTAAAAAAAAAAAAAAATGCATCAAACTGCATATAATGTGAACCGACCTGAACCCACTTATGCATCTAATGAGTTCACCTGCAGCGATCAAACGCCAAACCCTCAGCCAAAGGATTATTGGGAAATGTCGGCAGCATTAAAAAGTAATTTCAGCTATGAATTTGCATCAAATATGGAGTATAACCCATGCCTGCCAGATCAGCTAAAATAGGTAAGCACAAGACATACACAAGACCCTCTACATTGTTCTCTAATAATAGCCTATGCTGCACTATATAAGCAAAATGAAAATTTCCCCAAAGTGCAATAGACCAACTATAAGAGTCTCTGGCCAGGCAGAGGACACCTTACATCATGTTTGGTGTTGGTGTCCCGTGCTGCAACCTTTTTGGGAGGTCTATGATATTATTTTCAGGATTATTGATTTTACTCTACAAAACAACCCTGCTCCACTACTCTTGTATTTCTTCCTGGGAGAACGTGAGGGCTGTTTCCAGTTCTCTGTATAGATTCTTCGTCATAGCAGAGCATAGCTGGTGATCCCCCAATTGTCGAATTGCCCTACCCTCCATTGATAACCGAACAACCTCGATTGCCTTTACTTCCTATTTTCTCCTCCTGGTAAAGACTTCCAGAAAGCGGTGGGTTACAACGGCGCTGACCAGGAATGGACACGTCAGGGGAATAGAGAAGGGGTTTATTAAAACAATGCAACGCGTTTCACCGCGTGACTGAGCCGTCACCATTGACAGCTATGCTGTGCTCGCGGAATCCGCACAAAGAATGAACATGTTCTTTCTTTGCGCGGAACATTTTCAGCGGCAGAATTGTCTGCCGCTGAAATTCCGCAGTGTGAACGGGTCTCGCAAAGACCCATTCACACTAATGTTAAGTTTACATTGCGTAATTCCACCCGTGGAATTCCGCCGGAATTCCGTAGTGTGAACGTACCCTTAATGCATGTATATGGGAGAGGGTGTGATGGCCGTCACGCCCCCTCCTATAGCCTTACATTGAGGGGGCGTGGTCATGACGTCACAAGTAGTGGCACAAGTAGCCATTACAAGTAGTCATTACATCATGCCAGGTGCCGCAGGGAGATCGCCGGGGTCCCCAGCAGCGGGACCCCCGTGATCAGACATCTTATCCCCTATCCTTTGTATAGGGGATAAGATGTCTAGGGGCGGAGTACCCCTTTAAGGAATTTCACACTGCTGATATTTGCATTGGATGACTCTGTTACCTAAGTAAATACATTAATAACTTTAATATCCTATTATATGTTTATCCTGGTTTCCCTTTCCCTTATATTTAGGGGAAAGAAGATCATCGTTTTACGGCGCTGTTTATTCCGTGTATTTAAGCATAAAAATATTTCCTATATAGCTTCTCACTTTAGTGCCTTTAATGAAACTGGCGCAAACATAAAACGAGAAGCAACAAGCAATGGTGTCGTTTGTGTACAATATAACGTAACCCCCTCCCCCCCCCTCCTCTCGCGCCTGTTTTCGTGCCATGGAAGTTACATTTTCTGGTTACCATCCAAGCTACACAGTGCTGAGGATGACGCTTGTCACATTTATGACAGGTTTGGGAATAGAGGGAGAAGTGAAGATTCTAATTGAAGGATGATCATTCTCTCGGAGATACTCTGCGAAGAGAAGGATTTCTGCGACGTTATTGCAGAACCCGAGGGTTCTCTACGATCCGGCTCTCCATAAATACTTCAAATCTCTCTAAATTTTTTTCTCAAACGCTTTCGTAGAGGTGGTGGGGGTCGGCGTCATCATAGAGGGACAGCAGATAAACTCGTTCGAGTGGACGGGAATCGGTGACAGAGATTAAAATGTTATCAGGATGTTTTAGCGGTAAAGTGGTTATTTAGATATAGCATTAGTGTAAGTCAGTGTTTTCCAAGCAGGGTGCCTCCAGCTGTTGCAAAACTACAACTACAACTTTGGCTGTCCGGGCATGCTGGGAGCTGTAGTTTTGCAACAGCTCGAGGCACACAGCTTGGTAAACACTGGATCAAGTAGGGACCGGGACCTCATCGTGAATGGTGGACATCAGAGATTATGCTGATGCCCACCATTAACCCCTTAAGGACAATGGACGTACTCCTACGCCCCCGTTTCCGAGTCCTTAAGGACCGAGGACGTAGGAGTACGTCCTGTCCATTCCCGGCCCCCCGCCGCTAGCTGGAGGGGAGCCGGTGCCCGATGCCTGCTGATATCGATCAGCAGGCATCGCGGCATCTCACCCAGGGGGTCATGATGACCCCCCATGTCGGCGATGGCCGCAGATCGCTGAACAATTCAGCCCATCGATCTGCGGCGATTCCGGGTCAATCGGGTCTCCAGTGACCCGGTGACCCGGAATTACTGGCTGGTCGGGGCCGTCTCTGACGGCCTCGAACAGCCATAGCCAGCAGGGGTGAGGTGGCACTGGTGCCACCTCACGATCGCCCTGATTCGTCGGCTGATTTACCGACCGACCAATCAGGGCACCTGCTGCGGGTGTCACTCCCGCAACCCGATCCACCCCTCTTCCGGAGGACGTGAGCGGGTGCGGGACGTGCACCCCGGGAGCTGGGGACCCCGATCCCCAGCATCCCTGTTGGGATCGGGGCCCCAGGAGCGGCGGCGGCAGCGGCGAGGGACTGACCTGCAGCGTCGATCAGCAGTAGGAGGTGAGTGACAGCCTCCTGCTGTTGCTTAGCAACAGCTCCCAGCATGCAAAAAGGGCATGCTGGGAGCTGTAGTTACGAAACAGCAGGAGGCAGACCACCACAACTCCCAGCATTCCCTTATGGGCATGCTGGGACTTATAGTTTTGCAACAGCTGGAGGCACATTTTTTCTATGGAAAAGTGTACCTTCAGCTGTTGTATAACTACAACTCCCAGCTTGCACAAACAGCTAAAGTGCATGCTGGGAGTTGTAGTGGTGCATCTGCTGGTTGCATAACTACAACTCCCAGCATGCCCGTTGGCTGTCGGTGACTGCTGAGAGTTGTAGTTTTGCAACAGCTGAAGGCACACTGAGTTAAGTAGCAAACCAGTGTGTCTCCAGCTGTTGCATAACTACAATCCCCAGCATCCCCAGCCAAAGTAGTATGCCTCCTGCTGTTGCATAACTACAAGTCACAGCATGCCCTTCCACTGTCTGTACATGCTGGGGGTTGTAGCTTTTGCAACAGCTGAAGGCACACTGGTTGCAAAACACTGAGTTTGTTACCAAACTCGGTGTTTCACAACCAGTGTGTCTCCAGCTGTTGCAAAACTACAACTCCCAGCATGCACTGATAGACCGTACATGCTGGGAGTTGTAGTTTTGCAACAGCTGGCTGTTTCTCCCCCCCCAATGTGAACGTACAGGGTACACTCACATGGGTGGAGGTTTACAGTAAGTATCCGGCTGCAAGTTTGAGCTGCGGCAAATTTTCTGCTGCAGCTCAAACTGCCAGCGAGAAACTACTGTGAACCCCCGCCCGTGCGCCTGTACGCTAAAAACACTACACTACGCTACACTAGCACAAAATAAAATAAAAAGTAAAAAACACTACATATACACATACCCCCACACAGCCCCCCTCCCCAATAAAAATGAAAAACGTCTGGTACGCCACTGTTTCCAAAACGGAGCCTCCAGCTGTTGCAAAACAAGTACTCCCAGTATTGCCACTGACTGTCCAAGCATGCTGGGAGTTTTACAACAGCTGGAGGCACCCTGTTTGGGAATACTGGCGTAGAATACCCCTATGTCCACCCCTATGCAAGTCCCTAATTTAGGCCTCAAATGCGCATGGCGCTCTCACTTTGGAGCCCTGTCCTATTTCAAGGCAACAGTTTAGGGTCACATATGGGGTATCGCCGTACTCGGGAGAAATTGTGTTACAAATTTTGGGGGGTATTTTCTGCTATTACCCTTTTTAAAAATGTAAAATTTGGGGGAAATCAAGCATTTTAGGTTAAAAAAAAATATTTTTTTTTACATATGCAAAAGTCGTGAATCACCTGTGGGGTATTAAGGTTCACTTTACCTCTTGTTATGTTCCCCGAGGGGTTTAGTTTCCAAAATGGTATGCCATGTGTTTTTTTTTTTTTTTGCTGTTCTGACACCATAGGGGCTTCCTAAAGGTGACATGCCCCCCAAAAACCATTTGTCGCTCCTTCCCTTCTGAGCCCTCTACTGCGCCCGCCGAACAATTTACATAGACATATGAGGTATGTGCTTACTCGAGAGAAATTGGGTTTCAAATACAAGTAAAAATGTTCTCCTTTTTACCCCTTGTAAAAATTCCAAAATTGGGTCTACAAGAACATGCGAGTGTAAAAAATGAAGATTTTGAATTTTCTCCTTCACTTTGCTGCTATTCCTGTGAAACACCTAAAGGGTTAATACACTTACTGAATGTCATTTTGAATACTTTGGGGGGTGCAATTTTTATAATGGGGTAATTTGTGGGGTATTTCTAATATGAAGACCCTTCAAATCCCCTTCAAAACTGAACTGGTCACTGAAAAATTGTGAGTTTGAAAATTTTGGGAAAAATGTAAAAATTGCTGCTGAACTTTGAAGCCCTCTGATGTCTTCCAAAAGTAAAAACTCATCAATTTTATGATGCAAACATAAAGTAGACATATTGTATATGTGACCCAAAATATTTTTTATTTTGAATATCTATTTTCCTTACAAGCAGAGAGCTTCAAAGTTAGAAAAATGCAAAATTTTCATTTTTTTCATCAAATTTGGGGATTTTTCACCAAGAAAGGATGCAAGTTACCACAAAAAATTACCACTATGTTAAAGTAGAATATGTCACGAAAAAACTATCTCAGAATCAGAATGATAAGTAAAAGCATTCCAGAGTTATTAATGTTTAAAATGACAGTGGTCAGAATTGCAAAAAATGCTCTGGTCCTTAAGGTGTAAAATGGCCTGGTCCTTAAGGGGTTAAAGGGGTTATCCAGGAAAAAAACTTTTATATACATATTACTTCTATTAAAAAATCTTAATCCTTTCAGTACTTATGAGCTGCTGAAGTTAAGGTAGTTATTTTCTGTCTAAGTGCTCTCTGATGACACATGTCTTGGGAACCGCCCAGTTTAGAAGCAAGTCCCCATAGTAAACCTCTTCTAAACTGGGTGGTTCCTGAGACACATGTCATCAGAGAGCACTTAGACAGAAAATAACAACCTTAAGTTCAGCAGCTCATAAGTACTGAAAGGATTAAGATTTTTTAATAGAAGTAATTTACAAATCTGTTTAACTTTCTGTAGCCAGTTGATATATAAAAAAAAGTTTTTTCCTGGATAACCCCTTTAACCATTTTGATGCCATGACCCATGCTCACATGATCACATCATCGAAAGCGGTTACGTGCTTTGGGGACACTCATCAGACCCCCCTAGGTGTGATTGCTGGGGTCCGATGAGTAAAGATGGCAGCCAGTGGTTTCATCACCTTAGATTAGAATAATTGGAATTTTTATAATTAGGCATGATTTTTTTAAAAAAATATTTCACATTTTTTTTTACTTAAATGGGTAATCCGGTGGAAAACTTTTTTTTTTTTAAGTCAACTGGTGCCAGAAAGTTAAACAGATTTGTAAGTTAATTCTATTAAAAAATCTTAATCCTTCCAGTACTTATTAGCTTATTATTTTCTTTTTGGAACACAGTGCTCTCTTTTGACATCACAAGCACAGTGCTCTCTTCTGACATCTCTGTCCATTTTAGGAACTGTCCAGAGCAGCATATGTTTGCTATGGGGATTTTCTCCTAATCTGGACAGTTCCTAAAATAGACAGATATGTCAGCAGAGAGCACTGTGGTTGTGATGTCAGCAGAGAGCTCTGTGTTCTAAAAAGAAAACAATGTCTTCTGTAGTATTCAGCAGCTAATAAGTACTGGAAGGATTAAGAATTTTCAATAGAAGTAATTTACAAATCTGCTTTACTTTCTGGCACCAGTTGATTTAAAAAAAAAAAAAAAAAATTCCACTGGAGTACCCCTTTAAAACACATAAGTTCCAAAAGAAAATCAAAGATCTACTCTGTGAACCTAAATCATAAACACCAAAGAAATAAGCGTATAGTGATCAAAGTAGAGTAATAAAAATTGATTTTTATTAAACACAATATGCTCAAAGATCATACATTTAAAAACATCTAAAAAGTGTTGACACCCCGGATGAAGCCCTGAGCGAAACGTTGGGTGTTGGAGGCACACACTCTTATATTGAGTTATTTCAGTGTACTTTTACCTTTATTCTCTTGCACTATGCCTTTTTATCCTTCTCTGGATAGCAATCATCATGATTTATATACACCCTGTATGTTGATATTGTGTCACTTTATTTATTTTTTTGAAATATCGCTATTGCTAATCTATGTACATTGACTATATATACCTCAGCTACTAGCTGCATTTTCCTTGTGTGTAGCCTCCCATTTAGTCGGTCCTCCAGCACCATGCTACCGTGCATTTTTTAGATGTTTTTAAATGTATGTTTTTTGAGCATATGTGTTTCATAAAAATCTATTTTTTATAACTCTACTTTGATCGCTATATGCCTATTTCTTTGGTGTTTATGACTTTCTCTAATACTTTAAAGGGGTACTCCACTGGAAAACATTATATATATATATATATATATATATATATATATATATATATATATCTGTATCTATCTATCTATCTATCTATCTATCTATGTATCTATCTATATATATAGAAAACTCCAAGAGAGCAGCACTCCTAGGGTCAATTCAGTGATGATAGGGTGCGTCCAGTTGCTACAGATCCCGGTTACGAATCCCTCCAAATAAAAAAACGAAAGGCAACCGCACTCCCATATGTTGCAAAAAAAGGGGGTCTTTATTCACACAAACGTGAAGGTGGCGACGTTTCGGCTAGCTCACCTAGCCATTATCAATATATATATAACAATATATATATTTTTTTTAAATCAACTGGTGCCAGAAAGTTAAACAGATTTGTAAATTACCTCCATTAAAAATTCTCAATCCTTCCAGTACTTATCAGATGCTGTATGATACACAGGAAGTTATTTTCTTTTTTAATTTCCTTTTGGTCTGACCACAGTGCTCTCTGCTGACACCTCTGTCCATGTCAGGAACTGTCCAGAGCAGGAGAGGTTTGCTATGGGGATTTGCTCCTGCTCTGGACAGTTCCTAAAATGGACAGAGGTGTCAGCAGAGAGCACTGTGGTCAGACAGAAAGGAAATTCAAAAAGAAAAGAACCCAGAACATTAATAGCGTAGCAACTAATTCCCTGGTTGGGGTCACCCTATTTAGAAGGTGGGTACCCCAAAATGCAGGGACAGAGGTCTAGGTGACAGGGCCACACTTATCCCTGCCCCAAGTGACACTGCTCTTGACCCATTGTTCCATTTGTTTACTATTTTTCCAATGCTTGGACAACAAGCATATTAATCTTGTTTTGTTAATCCTATATTATCATTAGCTAATGGCATTTTTAATGGAATAGAATTAAATCCCCACTTCGGAAATACTTGTGGAAATTTTGGATGGGTTCCACTTACAGTAGCCTCCTCTGGAATGGGGCTTAACCCCTTAAAGCGGTATTCAAGGCCAAAACTTTTTTTAATATATCAACTGGCTCCGGAAAGTTAAACAAATTTGTAAATTACTTCTATTAAAAAAATCTTAATCCTTCCAATAGTTATTAGCTTCTGAAGTTGAATTGCTGTTTTCTGTCTAACTGCTCTCTGATGACACGCCTTGGGAGCTGTGCAGTTCCTATGGGGATATTCTCCCATCATGCACAGCTCCAGGGACGTGACATCATCATTGAGCAGTTAGACAGAAAACTTCAGAAGCTAATAACTATTGGAAGGATTAAGATTTTTTAATAGAAGTTATTTACAAATCTGTGTAACTTTCCGGAGCCAGTTGATATATACAAAAAAAGGTTTTGCCTGGAATACCCCTTTAAGGACCGGGGTGTTTTCCGTTTTTGCATTTTCATTTTTTTGCTCCTTGCCTTTAAAAAATCCTAACTCTTTCAATTTTGCACCTAAAAATCCATATTATGGCGTACTTTTTTGCACCACCAATTCTACTTTGTAATGACGTCAGTCATTTTGCCCAAAAATCTACGGTGAAACGAAAAAAAAAATCATTGTGAGACAAAATTGAAAAAAAAAAAACGCTGTTCTGTAAATTTTGGGGGCTTCCGTTTCTATGTAGTAAATTTTTCGGTAAAAATGACACCTTTTCTTTATTCTGTAGGTCCATACGGTTAAAATGATCCCCTACTTATATAGGTTTGATTTTGTCGTACTTCTGGAAAAAATCATAACTACATGCAGGAAAATGTATACGTTTAAAATTGTCATCTTCTGACCCCTATAACTTTTTAATTCTTCCGCGTATGGGGCGGTGTAAATTTTTGCACCGTGATCTGAAGTTTTTAACAGTACCATTTTTGCATTGATAGGACTTATTGATCGCTTTTATTCATTTTTTCATGATATAAAAAGTGACCAAAAATGCACTATTTTGGACTTTGAATTTTTTTTGCGTGTACGCCATTGACCGTGCGGTTTAATTAATTATATATTTTTATAATTCTGACATTTCCGCACGCGGCAATACCACATATTTTTATGTTTATTTTTATTTACACCGTGTTTTTTTTGGGGGGGGAAAGGGGGGTGATTCAAACTTTTATTATGGAAGGGGTTAAATGATCTTTGATAAACTATTTTTTTCACTTTTCTTTTGCAGTGTTATAGCTCCCATAGGGACCTATAACACTGCACACACTGATCTTTTACATTGATCAGTGGTTTCTCATAGGAAACCAGTGATCGATGATTCTGCCGCTTGACTGCTCATACCTGGATCTCAGACACTGAGCAGTCATTCGGCGATCGGACAGCGAGGAGGCAGGTAGGGACCCTCCAGCTGTCCTGTAAGCTGTTCGGGATGCCACGATTTCGCCGCAGCTATCCCGAACAGCCCACTGAGCTAACCGGCATACTTTCACTTTCACTTTAGACGCGGTGTTCAACTTTGAACGCCACGTCTAAAGGGTTAATAGCGTGCGGCACCGCAATCAATGCCGCTCTATTAGCCACGGGTCCCGGCCGTTGTTAGAGGCTGGGCCCGACCCGGGAGCGGACACATGACGTTCCAGTACGTCATGTGTCCTTAAGGGGTTAAAGGGGTACTTTTTTTTTTTAATCAAGTGGAACAGATTGGTAAATTACTTCTATTCAAAAATCTTAATCCTTCCTGTACTTATCAACTGCTGTATATTACAGAGGAAGTTATTTTCTTTTTGAATTTCCTTTCTGTCTGACCACAGTGCTCTCTGCTGACGCCTCTATCCATTTTAGGAACTGTCCAGATTAGGAGCAAATCCCCATAGCAAACCTATCCTGCTGTTTGATTCGCGGCGAGGAGAGGTATCTAAGTGGCTGTAGAATGTATACAGTGAAGAGAGTAATACTTACCAGTGAGGAGATGATAAGTATCACTCTCTTCACTGTATACATTCTACAGTCATATAGATGACTGAGGTCAACTAGCACTAATCAGCACTAATTGACTCCTTCCTTGCTGGGCTTTACTCATGGCTGTCAGTCGCGAGCAAGGCTCAGCCCTGACGAAACTTTTGAACATTGCCAGGTTTGGGTCACACGAACCACGTGAGCAAAACCTTGGCAATGTTCGAAAGTTCCGTGAACCCCCCAAAGTTCAGAACGAATCTGGGTTTTGATGGGGCTCGGCTCACTCAACTCTAATCAATGCGAATCCGCTGCAAGCAGAATCCACATAGAATTGAGGAAATTCCGTAGAGTGAACAGGCCCAAAGTGTTTTGTCTTAGGGTCCCTTTTTTCATTGGATTATTAATTTACTTAGCAGTGCCCCACATAGTCTTGAGACAACAGATCCTCCATCTTGGGTTCTTTCTTGTTGACGGTTCTACCAGCATTTTGCAATAACGCATTGAAACTGTGTCGTGAAAAATTGGAAGTCCTTAGTAAATTTTGTGGAAAAGAGAGAAGGAACAAGACAGTGGCCCTGATTTACTAAGAGTGGAGTGTAGTTTTCTTTGTGGGTTTTAATCCCCTATAATTGTTTCTCCATGATATTTACTAAGGTTTTCCTACATTTTGCACTTTTCTCTACATTTTCCTTTTTTTACACATTCTCTGATCTATCGGGTTTTCCTTGGCTGAAATCCACCACATTTTCCGTGGAAACCTTAGTAAACATGTTGTTTTTTTGTGAAAAAGTCTGGAACACGCCACTTTTCCTGACGGTCACACACCCTTTTTTACGATTTCTTAGTAAAATGGAGAGTTAGTCAGGGTTTTTTCAATTCTGGCACAAATTCTGGCGCAGACAGAATTTCTAGCGCAATGCGTCAAAATCTGGCGCACAAACCGACAAAACATGTCGGGTTTGCAATAGTAAATGAGGGCCAGTGTGTTAGATGTTACTGCCATCAATTCTTACAAGCAGCTTCAGAAGCTTCTCATTTCCGTTCTGTTCTCCAGTGTTTCCCAACCAGTGTTTCTCCAGCTGTTGCAAAACTACACCTTGTAAAACACTGATTTACTCTGAAGTGTCCCGTGTGATTTCTTACCAAAATTTGCAGAAATATAAGGTCCTATCTGAGGAGACGTATATTAGACTTATTTTTTGCATCATTTAAGTTGCCATGTGCAACAGAAAAGATTAAGATAATATTATCAGGACATGTTGGGAATTGTAGCTTTGCAACAGCTGGGGGCACATTGTTTGGGAAAAACTTACTCTGAAGTGTCCCGTCAGATTTCTTACCAAAATGAGCATTAATGTCAGATTGGACACATCTGTTGACAAGATAATATTATCAGGACATGTTGGGAGTTGTAGTTCTGCAACAGCTGGAGGCACACTGCTTGAAAAACACTAACTTACTCTAAAGCAGTGGTCCTCAAACTGTGGCCCTCCAGATGTTGCAAAACTACAACTCCCAGCATGCCTGGACAGCCAACGGCTGTCCAGGCATGCTGGGAATTGTAGTTTTGCAACATCTGGAGGGCCACAGTTTGGGGATCACTGCTCTAAAGTTTTCCTACATAATTTGTACCAAAATTTGCATAAATACAAGTTTGGACACATCTGTTGGTCCTAGCCGAGGAGGCATAGGATAGAATTATTTTTTATTTGCAACAGAAAAGAACAAAGATCATCATTATGAGGACATGCTGTGAGTTGTAGTTCACAACAGCTGGAGGCACACCGGTTGTAAAACACTCACTCTAAAGTGTCCCATCAGAGTTCTTACAAAAATTTGCAGAAATGTAACACTGTCCACGTCTGTTGATAAGAGGATCAGGGCATGCTGGGAGTTGTAGCTTTGCAACAGCAGGAGGCACTCTGTTTGGAAAACAATTTCCCTGAAGTGTCCCGCCAGAGTTCTTACCAAAATTTGCCGAAAATGAAAGGTTGTACACATTTGTTGGTCCTATCTGAGGAGACATTTAGTAGACTAATTTTTCATAATTTAAGTTGCCATGTGCAAAAGACAAAAACAAGATAATATTATCAGGACATGTTGGGAGTTGTAGTTTTTCAACAGCTGGAGGCTCACTGGTTGGGAAAAATTATCTTATTCTGAAGTGTCCCGTCAGAGTCCTTACCAAAATTTGCTGAAATTTTAGATTGGACACATCTGTCGGTAAGATAATATTATCAGGACATGTTGGGAGTTGTAGTTCTGCAACATCTGGAGGCACACTGTCTGGAAAACACTGACTTACTCTTAAGTGTTCCTTCAGAGTTCTTACCAAAATTTGCTAAAAATGTAAGGTTGGACACATCTGATGTGACATATATTAGACTTATTTTTATTTTTTTAATCATTTAAGTTGCATATGCAACAGAAAAAAACAAGATAGCATTACTAGGACATGTTGGGAGTTGTAGTTTTGCAACAGCTGGAGGCACACTGTCGGGAAACACTTAATCTGATGTGCCTTGTCAGAGCTCTTACCAAAATTTGCAGAAATATAAGGTTGGACACATATGTTGATCCTATCTAATGTATTAGACTTATTTTTCATCGTTTAAGTGGCTGTATGCAACAGAAATGGACAAGATAATATTACTAGGAAATGCTTAGAGTGGTAGCTTTGCAACAGCTGGAGGCACATTGTTCGAAAAAACCACAGTGCTCTCTGCTGACCTCTGCTGTCTGTTTTAGGAACTGTCCAGAGCAGGAGAAAATCCCCATAGCAAACATATGCTGCTCTGGACAGTTCCTAAAATGGACAGCAGAGGTCAGCAGAGAGCACTGTGGTCATGACATCACAGGAAATGCATTTCTTTTTTGGATTTCTCTTTAGTATACAGCCCCCAAAAAGTACGGGAAGGATTAAGATTTTTTTTTTTTTTTTTTTAATAGAAGTGATTTACAAATCTGTTTAACTTTCTGGCACCAGTTGATAAAAAAAATATATATAAAAAAAATATAAAAAAAAGTTTTCCACCGGAGTACCCCTTTAAGTGGCCGTATGCAATAGATAAAAATAAGATATCATCAGGGCATGCTGGGAGTTGTAGTTTCGGCAATGACTGAAGTCCTACAGCAGTGGTCTCCAACCTGCGGACCTCCAGATGTTGCAAAACTACAACTCTCAGCATGCCCGGACAGCCGTTGGCTGTCCGGGCATGCTGAGAGTTGTAGTTTTGCAACATCTGGAGGTGCGCAGGTTGAAGTCCACTGTCCTGCAGGTTTCAGATAACTTGTGTACACAATGTAATACCTGTAAGGATTGGCGGCGAGTGTATATAACATGTAAGGCCATTACGTTCCTTACGTTACATACGATCTTCTCTGTGAATCTCTTATTCAGTTCAGGTTTTATTTTGCAAATATCTATTTCCTTCTTGAGAGGTCCCCTGGGTTGGCATCAGACGAGCCTCTTGATCTGGCAAAGGAGAAGATTTTAACAGGGAATACACAATTTATATGCAGTAATAAGGAGCCGCTCCCGCCTGCCTCCCCCACCATCGCTCCGCTCTACGAGATGAAATAAGGGACTGAGGACGCAGCTCTCCCTGATATTTTAGATTTTTCTGTTCTTCGTCTAGTTTCAGGCTCCTACTCGTACAGACTGACAAAGGAGTGAAGAATTAAAGGGATCAGTCTACAGGGGACATCATAAGGTTCTCAGTCACATTAGTCTATCTTAAAGGGCCCGAATGTTGGCAAAGTGCATTTAAGGCGGTTATCTAGAATGTCTGTCTACTGTATATGGGGGGGGGGGGGGGGGGGGGGCTATTGAATGGATTAAAAGGATGGGGGAAAGGAAAGACTTCTACTTCCTGCTAAATCCAGAATCAATCGATCTCATAATCTATCTATCTCATATCTATCTATCTATCTCATATCTATCTATCTCATATCTATCTATCTCATATCTATCTATCTATCTCATATCTATCTATCTCATATCTATCTCATATCTATCTATATATCTATCTCATATCTATCTATCTCATATCTATCTCATATCTATCTATCTATCACATCTCTATATATCTATCTCATATATATCTATCTCATATCTATCTATCTATCTATCTCATATCTATCTATCTATCAACCACATATCTATTTATTTATCTCATATCTTTCTATCTCTGTATCTATCTATTTCTTATCTAGCTATCTATCTATCTATGTATCTCATATCTATCTATCTATATATCTATCTATCTCATATCTATCTATCTATCTATCTATCTATCTCATATCTATATATCTCATATCTATCTATCTCATATCTATCCATCTATCTAAATAGCAGCAACTTTTGTTTTATTCTGTGCTGCCCGTATTTCTCCTTTATCTATCTATCTATCTATCTATCTATCTCATATCTATATCTATCTATTTAACTATCTATCTATCTCATATCTATCTCATAATCCATCTATCTATCTCATACCTATCCATCTATCTCATACCTATCTATCTCATATCTATCTATTTATCTATCTATCTATCTCATATCTATCTATCTATTTATCTCATATCTATATATCTATCTATCTATCTATCTGTCTGTCTGTCTGTCTGTCTATCTATCTATATATCTCATATCTATCTATCTATCTATCTATCTATCTATCTCTCTCATATCTATCTATCTCATATCTATCTATCTAATATATATCTATCTATCTCATATCTATCTATCTAATATCTATCTATCTAATATCTATCTATCTATCTCATATCTATCTATCTCATATCTATCTAATATCTATCTATCTATATTATCTATCTAATATCTGTCTATCTAATATCTATCTATTTATCTATCTATCTATCTCCTATCTATCTATCTCATATCTATCTACCTAATATCTATCTATCTATCTATCTATCTACAATGCAAAAAATACTGCAGCACTCCAGTAGATAGGTGAAAAAAACTTGCAGAAGTGATTTATTCCATCATGGTGCAATAGGCAATGTTTCAGCTGCAGGCATGTAAGTGACCTAGGACTCCTAGTGAATTGCACCCACCTTCTATCTCCACCAACGGTGTGCTGCTACCTTCTGTGTTTTCTATCTATCTATCTATCTATCTATCTATCTCACATCTCTCTCTCAATACATATCCATCTACAGGTATACTGCCCTATATCCTTCCATCCTCTGTATACACCTGTACAGACATACACACAGTCAGGTCTGCGTTCTCCGCTTTACATTCATACACAGTCCGGTTATTAATTTGCGCCGCTGGCGGTGGCGGAGTCGGTCCTGGATGGGATCGATGCTCTAATTACAGGTCTCTGATACATTCATTCTGCCCGTCTGGTAACATCACGGTGATAATTACTGAGATTTGGCATAGAGCGGAGTATAAACACGGCCAATAAATTCCATCTTGGGCCGGTGTGTGACAGGACAGCTGACAGCTCCCATTTACTGGCTGCCATTGTAGTCGAAGTGAACGAGGTGCTAGGGCGAAGGGGTCAGGGGCAGCTCAATACCTGCCTGCTATCTACAGGACCAATTACCTGTCGGAAAGAATCAGTGTGACAGCTTTTAACAGGAGCACCATCTGCTGGCCGACTTGGGGAACTGCATTGATAAGTCTATGGATGCATTGTATGTTCTGCAAAGGCAAAAACTTTTACTGCAATTAAAATATATATATTTTTTATTATTTTATTTATTATTATTATTATTATTATTATTATTATTATTATTATTTTTCTAAAAGCCATTGCTATAGCTTTCTCCTGTTCTATCTTTGTACCTTTGCACAAAAAGGGTGCAAACTATTTAATTTAAAACACATGCAAATTCCCATTCTGTTTTCCAAAGGGGGCTAGATTTTTGAGTGGAATAGCTGCTATCTGGGGTTTATTTTTAGGCGTTATTTGTCACATTCTCCAAAGCGCGTCATGGTGGCATGACATGTACTTCTGAGAGCAGAGGCAAGATATAATGTTTTGATCACAGTTCAGCAATACGGTCCCCCCCCCCCCCCCCTCTTCCCTAATCCTCTGGAAATTGAGTCTTATGGCAACATGTAGCTGCTATTTTGGGTAACGCGACAGTGGGAGCTGCTGGGAGTTTTAATTGTCTCTAAAAACCAGATAATAAAATACAGAAACCCGATGGAAAAAAATAACCAAATTTATAATGACCTGTCAGCTAAAAATGCCTACTGGTATAGAGAAGGGGTATTTATTAAAATTAATGATTATGTTTGTATAGTTACAAAGTAATTGTTCTAGGGCAGTGTTTTCCAACCAGTGTGCCTCCGGCTGTTGCAAAACTACAACCCCCAGCATGCCCGGACAGCATGGGAGTTGTAGTTTTGCAACAGCTGGAGGCACACTGGTTGAAAAACATTGCTCTAGGACAGTGGTCTGCAACCTGCGGACCTCCAGATGTTTCAAAACCACAAATCCTAGCATGCCCGGACAGCCGTTGGCTGTCCGGGCATGCTGGGAGTTGTGGTTTTTCAACATCTGGAGGTCCGCAGGTTGAAGACCACTGCTCTAGGGAGTTCACACATGCCTTGGTATACTATTTATCAATGAAACTGCCAGCAGCCATATTAAAGAGTAAAGAAAAGAGGAGCTACGTGGCAAAAAGTTAGTAATTTAATCATATTAATGAGTAAGGAGGAATTTAAGAGGTTAAATGGCAATACGTAGGAGAGCACATCGCTGCTTACAGTAGAATAGCAGGGACTGCTATCATAATGACAGTCCCTGTACTCTTTGTACTGTGCATATTCAGCTGATCGGACACCGGGAGGGCCCTTACCTGCCTCCTCGGTGTCCGATCGACGAATGACTGCTCCGTGCCTGAGATCCAGGCAGGAGCAGTCAAGCGCCGATAACACTGATCACAGGCGTGTTAATACACGCCAGTAATCAGCATAGGAGATCAGTGTGTGCAGTGTTATAGGTCCCTATGGGATAACAATGATCAGTGTGTGCAGTGCTATAGGTCCCTATGGGACCTATAACACTGCAAAAAAAATGTAAAAAAAAAGTGTTAATAAAGGTAATTTAACCCCTTCCCTAATAAAAGTTTGAATCACCCCCCTTTTCCCATAAAAAAATAAAACAGTGTAAAAAAAATAAATAAATAAACATATGTGGTATCTCCGCGTGTGTAAATGTCCGAACTATAAAAATATATAATTAATTAAACCGCACGGTCAATGACGTACGCGCAAAAAAAATTCCAAAGTCCAAAAAAGCGTATTTGGGTCACTTTTTATACCATTAAAAAAATGAATAAAAAGTGATCAAAAAGTCCGATCAAAACAAAAATCATACCAATAAAAACTTCAGATCACGGCGCAAAAAAATGAGTCCTCATACCGCCCTGTACGTGGAAAAATAAAAAAGTTATAGGGGTCAGAAGATGACATTTTTAAAAGTATAAATTTTCCTGCATGTAGTTATGATTTTTTCCAGAAGTGCGCCTAAATCAAACCTATATAAGTAGGGGATCATTTTAACCGTATGGACCTACAGAATAATGATAAGGTGTAATTTTTACCGAAATATGCACTGCGTAGAAACGGAAGCCCCCAAAAGTTACAAAATGGCGTTTTTTTTTCCGATTTTGTCGCACAATGATTTTTTTTTCCGTTTCGCCGTGCATTTTTGGGTAAAATGACTAATGTCACTGCAAAGTAGATTTGGCGACGCAAAAAATAAGCCATAATATGGATTTTTAGGTGGAAAATTGAAAGGGTTATGATTTTTAAAAGGTAAGGAGGAAAAAACTAAAGTGCAAAAACGGAAAAACCCTGAGTCCTTAAGGGGTTAAAAGGGTTATCCAGGAAAAAAACTTATATATATATATATATATATATATATATATATATATATATATATATATATATATATATATCTCAACTGGCTCCGGAAAGTTAACCAGATTTGTAAATGACTTCTATAAAAAAATCTTAATCCTTCCAATAATTATCAGCTGCTGAAGTTGAGTTCTTCTTTTCTGTCTGGCAACAGTGCTCTCTGCTGACATCTCTGCTTGTCTTGGGAACTGCTCAGAGTAGAAGAGGTTTGCTTCTACTCTGGACAGTTTCTGAGACAGGTGTCATCAGAGAGCCCTTAGACAGAAAAGAACAACTCAACTTCAGCAGCTCACAAATACTGAAAGGATTAAGATTTTTTAATAGAAGTAATTTACAAATCTGTTTAACTTTCTGGAGCCAGTTGATATATAAAAAACTTTTTTTCCTGGAATACCCCTGCGACAATGCATAATATATAGAACTTTGCTGCTTTTGATAGAGTAGCAGAGACAGCTATTAAAATGACAAGAGTCCCTGCTTTCTATGTAGTTTTCGTGACATCATGGAAACTATGTACAGTGCAGAAGGCGTATGTAGTGGCACACAGTATGGCCACTTACCTCTGTGTAAGCACATGGCTGCTGATTGTAGAATAGCAGGGACTCCTGTCAAACTGGCAGGACTCCCGGCTCTTCTAATTGCGAAATACAGAAACAGACAGGAGAAAATAAATATTTTTACACTACATAGGTTGAGTTGGCATGTATACAGAATATACCTGGTTGCTCAGCAACTAGATCTGCCCGGAGCGAATCACAAAAAAATTGGATTCAAATAAAAAACCATATTTTGTTTTGTAAAATTCAGTCTCATTTGTTCCAAATTGATTCAGTCATTAAATGCGTTAACTTTATTGTACAGGTTATAAAAGTTAAAAGGATATAAACATAGGCGTGCACAGCCTATTGCATTAGAGTGTGCACCCTAAAGCACAAACTCACGCCGCGCGAGTGCTTGTATGGATATATATATATATATATATATATATATATATATATTTTTTTTTTTTTTTTTTTTTTTTTTTCTGGATCGGCTGGGAAACAAATGCATGGCAAGGCAGTGCAGCACGGGGGTGACAGAGCCTCAAGTTTGAGGCTTGATTAGGGTGTGTCCAGGCACACCAGACACACCCCGTGTGCACGCCTATGGATATAAAAGTTAAAAGGATACACTGTTTACGAGTCATTTAGTATCGGTTTGTTTGTTTACTTAATGAATTGTATTTACTATTTACCTATTTATTTAGTTTATTTTTAGTTTCTTTATTAAATAATGAAATGTGTTACTCAATAGGAAGCATTTCATATTCTAGGTCAGTGGTCTCCAACCTGCGGACCTCCAGATGTTGCAAAACTACAACTCCCAGCATGCCCGGACAGCCAACGGCTGGAGGTCCGCAAGTTGAAGACCACTGTGGTAGGCTATGCTAGATTTGACGCATTCTTGTCTGCCTTAACCCCTTAAGGACCGGGGGTTTTTCCGTTTTTGCATTTTCGTTTTTTGCTCCTTGCCTTTAAAAAATCATAACTCTTTCAAATTTGCACCTAAAAATCCATATGATGGCTTATTTTTTGCGCAACCAATTCTACTTTGTAATGACATCAGTCATTTTGCCCAAAAATCTACGGTGAAGCGGGAAAAAAAATCATTGTGCGACAAAATTGAAAAAAAACGCTGTTTAGTAACTTTTGGGGGCTTCCGTTTCTACGTAGTACATTTTTCGGTAAAAATGACACCTGATATTTATTCTGTAGGTCCATACGATTAAAATGATACCCTACTTATATAGGTTTGATTTTGTCGGACTTCTGGAAAAAATCCTAACTACATGCAGGAAAATTAATACGTTTAAAATTCACACAGTTCTCTCTGCTGATGTTATTATAATAATAACGCTTTATTTATTGTTGTCCTAAGTGGGATTTGAACCCAAGGCCCCAAGGCAGCAGTGCTAACCACTAAGCCACCATGCTGCCCTTAGCATACATCTGCTATGCACGGTTGCTAAAATGGACAGAGATGTCAGCAGAGAGCACTGTGCTCGTGATGTCATCAGTGTTCCAAAAAGAAAGGAACTTCCTTTGTAGCATTCATCAGCTAATAAGTACTGGAAGGATTTAGATTTTTTAATAGAAGTAATTTACAAATATGTTTAACTTTCTGGCACCAGTTGATTAAAAAGAAAAAAGGTTTTCACCGGAGTACCCCTTTAACCTCTTAAGGACCCAGGACGTACGGGGACGTCCCCGCACCCTGGGCCTTAAGGACCCAGGACGTCCCCGTACGTCCTGGCGTTTTCCGGTCTCTGCCGCTCGCCGGGCAGAGATCGGAACCGGATGCCTGCTGAAATCCTTCAGCAGACATCCAGGGCAAACGCCATGTCGGCAATCGCCGCAAATCGCAAGGGAAATCGCCCTTGTGATCTGCGGCGATACCGGGCTGATCGGGTCTCTGGGACCTGACCGCCCGGTAATTTCGCATGATCCCGGCTGTCACAGACAGCCAAGACCATGCTGAAGACTAGGAGCGAGGTGGCAAGCCGGCCACCTCCTCCTATACCCTGCGATCTGTCGGTTAGTTAACTGACCAATCGCAGGAGGGGGGGGGCGGTTACTTCCTCCCGTCCTGCCCGGCCCCTGAAAGTCCGGAGAGGACGGGAGGAAGACCGGAGGACGCGGCGGGGGACGACAGGTGAGTAGATCTTCAGCCGCGGTCGGGCCCTTTACAGCAATGCACGTCGCCGTAAAGCGACATGCATTGCTGTAATAGGACCCTGTAAACTACAACTCCCAGCATGCCCAGACAGCCCTTGGCGTCTGGGCATGCTGGGAGTTGCAGTTTTGCAACATCTGGAGGTCCACAGTTTTTGGACCACTGTGCCCTTCCAGATGTTGCAAAACTACACATCCTCAGCATGCCCTTACTGTCCAGGCATGCTTTTGAGTTGTAGTGCTGTAACATCTGGCCCTTCAGATGTTGCAGAACTACAACTCCCAGCATGCCTGGACAGTTTTGGCATACTGGGGGTTGTAGTTTTGCAACATCTGGAAGGGCACAGATTGGGAACCACTGTATTAGTGGTCTTCAAACTGTAGTCCTCCAGATGTTGCAAAACTACAACTCCAAGCATGCTGGGAGTTGTAGTTCGGCAACATCTGGCTCTAAAGATGTTGCCGAACTACTACTCCCAGCATGCCTGAGAATGTTTGGGAGTTGTGGTTTGGCAACAGCTGGAGGCACACTGGTTGGGAAACATTGTTTCCTAACTCAGTGTTTCCCAACCCGTGTGCCTCCAGCTGTTGCAAAACCACAACTCCCAAACATTCTCAGGCATGCTGGGAGTAGTAGTTTTGCAAAAGCTGGAGGTCCCCCCCTGTGAATGTACAGGGTACATTCACATGGGCAGGGGGCTTACAGTGAGTATCGGGCTGCAAGTTTGCAATGCAGCAAATTTTGCTGTAATCCCCGACCCGTGTGACTGTACCCTAAAAACACTACACTACACTTACACAAAGTAAAATAAAAATTAAAAAACACTACATATACACATACCCCTACACAGCCCCCCTCCCTCCCCAATAAAAATGAAAAACGTCTGGTACGCCACTCTTTCCAAAATGGAGCCTCCAGCTGTTGCAAAACAACAACTCCCAGTATTGCCGGACAGCCGTTGACTGTCCAGGCATGCTGGGAGTTTTGCAACAGCTGGAGGCACCCTGTTTGGGAATCACTGGCGTAGAATACCCCTATGTCCACCCCTGTGCAAATCCCTAATTCAGGCCTCAAATGCACATGGCGCTCTCTCACTTTGGAGCCCTGTCGTATTTCAAGGCAACAGTTTTGGGACACATATGGGATATCGCCGTACTCAGGAGAAATTGACTAACAAATCTTGGGGGTCTTTTTCTCCTTTCACCCCTTATGAAAAGGTGAAGTTGGGGTCTACACCAGCATGTTAGTGTAAAAAAATAAACTTTTTACACTAACATGCTGATGTTGCCCTATACTTTTCATTTTGACAAGAGGTAAAGGGGAAAAAAGCCCACCAAAATTTGTAATGCAATTTCTCCCGAGTACGGAGATACCCCATATGTGGGCGCAAACTGCTCTGGGGGCGCACAACAAGGCCCAGAAGGGAGAGTGCGCCATGTACATTTGAGGTGATTTGCACATGGGTGACTGATTGTTACAGCGGTTTTGACAAGCGCAAAAAAAACAAAACCCCACATGTGACCCCATTTCGGAAACTACACCCCTCACGGAATGTAATGAGGGGTTCAGTGAGAATTTACACCCCACAGGTGTCTGACAGATCTTTGGAAGAGTGGGCTGTGCAAATTAAAAATGTTGTACAGCCCACTGTTCCAAAGATATGACAGACACCAGTCGGGGGTAAATGCTCACTGTACTCCTTCTTACGTTCCTCAAGGGGTCTAGTTTCCAAAATGGTATGCCATGTGGGGGTTATTTTGCTGTCCTGGCACCATATGGGCTTCCTAAATGCGGCATGCCCCCCGAGCAAAATTTGCTCTCAAAAAGCCAAATATGACTCCTTCTCTTCTGAGCATTGTAGTTCACCCATAGTACACCTCAGGTCAACTTATGGGGTGCCTCCATACTCAGAAGAGATGGGGTTACAATGTTTGGTGGGTATTTTCTGCTATTAACCCTTGCAAAAATGTGAAATTTGAGGGGGAAACACACATTTTAGTGAAATTTTATTTTTATTTTTTTACATATGCAAAAGTCGTGAAACTCCTGTGGGGTATTAAGGCTAACTTTATTCCTTGTTACGTACCTCAAGGGGTCTAGTTTCCAAAATGGTATGCCATGTGGGGGATTTTTGCTGTTCTGGCACCATAGGGGCTTCCTAAATGCAACATGCCCCCCAAAAACCATTTAAAAAAAACGTACTCTCCAAAATCCCCTTGTCGCTCCTTCGCTTCTGAGCCCTCTACTGCGCCCGCCGAACACTTTACATAGATATATGAGGTATGTGCTTACTCAAGAGAAATTGGGCTACAAATTTAAGTATACATTTTCTCCTTTTTCCCCTTGTAAAAATTCAAAAATTGGGTCTACAAGAACATGCGAGTGTAAAAAATGGAGATTGTGAATTTTCTCCTTCACTTTGCAGTTATTCCTGTGAAACACCTAAAGGGTTAAAACGCGGACTGAATGTCATTTTGAATACTTTGGGGGGTGCAGTTTTTTAATGGGGTCATTTGTGGGGTATTTCTAATATGAAGACCCTTCAAATCCACTTCAAACCTGAACTGGTCCCTGAAAAATTGTGAGTTTGGAAATTTTGTGAAAAATTGGAAAATTGCTGCTGAACTTTGAAGCCCTCTGATGTCTTCCAAAAGTAAAAACACGTAAATTTTATGATGCAAATATAAAATAGACATATTGTATATGTGAATAAAAAAAAATTATTTGTAATATCCATTTTCCTTACAAGCAGAGAGCTTCAAAAAATTTTCAAATTTTTCATAAAATTTTGGGATTTTTCACCAAGAAAGGATGCAAGATACCACAAAATGTTACCACTATGTTAAAGTAGAATATGTCACGAAAAAACTATCTCAGAATCAGAAAGATAAGTAAAAGCATTCCAGAGTTATTAATGTTTAAAGTAACAGTGGTCAGAATTGCAAAAAATGGCCGGGTCCTGAGGTGTAAAATGGCTGGGTCCTTAAGGGGTTAAAGGGGTTATCCAGGAAAAAAAACTTTTTTTTTTTTTTTTTTTTTTTATATCTCAACTGGCTCCAGAAAGTTAAACAGATTTGTAAATTACTTCTATTAAAAAATCTTAATCCTTGCCACTCTCCACAAGAGTCCTTGGCTCTTGGACAATTCTTTTGATTATTCTTCTCTCTCCTGTGTCAGAGATCTTGTGAGGAGCACCTGGTCAAGGAAAATTTTTCCTGAAATGAACGTCATTCCCCTTCCGTATATATATCCAGTGGCCACACCAGTGTTCACTAGAACTTTCAGAAGCTTAGAAATGCTCCTGTAGCCAATGCCATTGTTATGTTTTACAACAATTAGGTTGCAAAGGTCTTGAGACAGCTCTTTGCTTTTACCCATCATGAGATGTGTCTTGTGACTCCTTGGCAATAAGACCTTTTTGTAGCCATAAAGTGATACAAAACCAACTGATTAATTTGCACTGTCAAGGGGCTGGATTGCTTTTTAATTGCAGATAGATTTCAGCTGTTGTCTTGGCTTTCCATGCCTTTCTTCACCCCCCTTTCTTCATGTGTTCAATATTTTTTCCCTGTGTTATTTCATATTATTCTACATAACATAATATCTGAGCTTATTAGTTTTGGTTTCTGTGTATGTATAGATTGCTTGGGTTGTTACCAACATTTGGTGGTGAAACATTTCATGTCAATAGCACCTTTGGAAATATATTTATTGAGAAATAAAGAAATATATTCAATACTTACTTCACTCGCTATATATATATATAAATATATATATATATATATATATATATATATATATATATATATATATATATATACACAGTGACCTCCCGACCTACGATGGCCCCGACATACGATAATTTCAACATACAATGCTTTTGTATGTCGGGGCCATCGCATAAACGGCTATCCGGCAGCGCAGACTGCTTCAGCTGACACCGGATAGCCATTTACGGTGCCCCGTGTGGTCCGCTGACGATCACTTACCTGTCCTCGGGGCTCCGGCGCGTCCTCTTTAGGATCCCTTGCATTGTCGGCGCTCTCCATCGTCATCATCACGTCGCTGCGCACGCCGTCCCTTCATCCAATAGGAGCGGCGTGCGTAGCGACGTGATGGCGGCAACGGAGAGCGAGGATGCCGGGGAAGCAGAGGCCTTGCCGGAGTGTCGGGGACACCCCGGGGACGCGGCGACAGCGATGAAAGGCGACATTCAGGGCAGCGGTGACGAGCGGTGACGGTCCGGAGCGGCGGGGACAGGTAAATATAACCTCCAATACCAGTGGTCTTCAACCTACGGACCTCCAGATGTTGCAAAACTACAACTCCCAGCATGCCCGGACAGCCGTTGGCTGTCCGGGCATGCTGGGTATTGTAGTTTTGCAACATCTAGAGGTCCGCAGGTTGTAGACCACTGTCCTATACTTTACATTGCACGGATCCCTCAACATACGATGGTTTCAACAAACGATGGTTCATTTGGAACGGATTACCATCGTATGTTGAGGCACCACTGTGTATATATATATTGAGAAATAAAGTAATATGTTCAATACTTATTTAACTCACTATATATATATATATATATATATATATATATATATATATATATATATATATATATATACACACACACACACACACACACATACATATATGAGAAATGTTGCCATAAATACACAGCGGCACAAATACAAGCCTGAACTTGTTACTTTCTGCTTCTAAAGGAAATCTGAGAAATCTAGAGAAATAAATAACAGGATTCCAGTAAGTCTATCCAAGTTCTGTTTATATGTCACAATCCAATATCTATTAAATTGTTCTTTGCATATTGCCTGCGTGTCAGATGGAATGAGTCCTTGTATGGGTTGCGTTTGCTCTTCATTCCTAGATGTGACCTTCCAGACAAAGCATCCTATTGGGGGTTTAAAGAAAAAAAAAAAAACTAATTTATGGAGCTGCTGGAATTAGACATTTTCCGCATCTCTTTGATTTCATTACATCCTTATCAATGGATATTATGATTGATCTGTGTGTAGCTGCAAGTAACATAATATCACAGTTAGGAGATTAAAATTGCTTTTTAGATCAGGTCAGGGAAAAAAAAAAAAAAGCTTCTCAGTTCCCACGGGGAAAAGAATATATTGGGTAAAAAATATTAGTGGCATAAAATGAAGTATTTCCTTCCATTGCTGGTCTATGGAATAGACCTGGGATATGATGTGAAGAATATAACCCAAATAATCCTAGAATATATCGATGACTTCATCTTTAAGGCTTTAGGGGGAAAAAAATCATAAAAAAGGAGTCATTATTTTTAGCTAATATATTTCTATTACATCTCGAGTAGTGAACTCTGTTATGTTACCAAGAAAATAGCACATGGACTTCCATTATGTAATATTAATGGATTTTAGGAGTCTACGCAGACATTGGGGAGATTCTATTGTTTATGTAATTATTTTCAGTTACTGGTAGAAATGTGCAAATGTTATGAAGTCTATTGAGGTCCTTGTGCACAGTGTCCATATTAGGACATCCTGAACTCTGTCTCCCTCCCTTATGCAAAACTCCTTCCCTCCTCAGACAAAACTCAATCCCCCCCCAAAACTCTTTCCTCCCTCATTCCTCACACCAAATTCTGTCCTCCCCCATCCAATCCTCCCTCCTCCCTCAGGCCAAACTTCATCCTGCCTCACACCTGGGAGTTGTAGTTTTGAAATAGCTGGAGGCACCCTAGTTGGGAAACACTACACTATGCATTTATGCTCTCTTTCCCCTCCCTGTTCGGGGCTGCCTGCACTGCTGAGAGCTGAGGGAGGTGTGTGTGGCCCCTCAGCCAATCAGGAAGGATCACACTCTGCAGACCTCTCGGCCTGAAGAAGGACAAAGTTTTGTCTTAGGGAGGTGGGAGGAGGGAGTTTTGCACCTGCTGCCGGGGCCAAAAATGTCACACTGCCGCTCAGCCTATCACCGGCTGAGTCGGGACTTTGCTGTGGCCGGTGATTGGCTGAGTGCAGTATGACTCATCGACTTCCAACAGCCAGGAAGAGGATCGCAGCGAAGACCGGAGTGGGTTAGCGGAGGCACCGGGGGAGTGAAGGAAGGTATGTATCTATTTTTTTTTTTTACTGCCGACAGTATGGAGGACAATTTTTTTTATCCTGGAGTTCTCCTTTAACCTCTTCAGGACACATGGCGTATGGAAACGCCCTGCATTTTGAGTATCCATAGTATCCATACGCACAGGGTGTATCCATACGCCCGTTGGAAATCCGGTCCCCACTGCTAGCCGGTTGGGGACCGGAGCCGGATGCCTGCTGAAATCATTCAGCAGGTACCCCGGCACATTGCCCAGGGGGGTCCTGAGGCCCCCCCATGTCGGTGATCGGAGAAAATCGCATGTCAATTCAGACATGCGATTTTCTCCAATTCTGGGCTGATCGGGTCTCTGGTGACCCGATCACCTGGAAAATAAGGCTGATCAGAGTTGTCAGCAACAGCCCCGATCAGCCTAAGGGATAGGAGTGAGGTCGCAGAGCTGCGATCTCCTCCTATCCCCTGCCATTAGTCAGAACGGAGTTCTGACCAATGGCAGAGCAGGACAGGGGGTTGCCATGGCAACCCACCGTTCTGCTTGCCCCTGGATGTCGAGCGGCTCTGGGAAGAAGATGGAGGCCGTACCTGCAGGAGAAGATGCCTGGGGACCCGGGATCTTCGCTGAAGCCTGCTGGATCAGGTAGGGAATCGACGGTGGGGGGGAATTGAAAGTGAAAGTAAAACGATCTTTACTGTGGCAACCACTAGGAAGGCCAAACTGCAACTCCCAGCATGCCCAGACAGCCAAAGGCTGTCTAGGCATGCTGGGAGTTGTAGTTTTGCAACATCTGGAGGGTCACAGTTTGGAGACCACTGTTACAGTGGTGCCCAAACGGTAGCCCTCCAGATGTTGCCAAACTACAAGTCTCAGCATGCCTCGATGGCCCAGGCATGCTGAGAGTTGTAGTTCTGTAACATCTGTCCCTTCAGATTTAGCAATTTTCATGACATTTTTGAAAATTGCTGCTCTACTTTGAAGCCCTCAAATTTTTTCAAAAAGCAAAAATATGTCCATTTTATGATGCCAACATAAAGTGGACATATTGTATTTGTGAAGAAAAATAAAATTTATTGTGAATATCCATTTTCCTTACAAGTAGAGAGCTTCAAAGTTAGAAAAATGCAAAATGTTCAAAATTTTCATGAAATTTTAGGATTTTTCACCAAACAAGGATGCAAGTAACGCCGAAAATTTACCACCAAAATAAAATAGAATATGTCACGAAAAAACTATTTCAGAATCAGAATATTCGGTAAAAGCGTTTTCGCGTTATTAATTCGGAAAGTGACGTTGGTCAGAATTGCGAAAAAGGGCTCAGTCCTTAAAGGGGTACTCCGGTGGAAAAACATTTTTTTTTCTTTTTTAGATCAACTGGTGCCAGAAAGTTAATCATATTTGTAAATTACTTCTATTAAAAAAAATCTTAATCCTTCCAGTACTTATTAGCTGCTGAATGCTACAGAGGAAATCCCTTTCTTTTTGGAACACTGATGACATCACAACCACAGTGCTCTCTGCTCTCCACAGTGATCTCTGTCCATTTTAGCAACCATGCATAGCAGATGTATGCTAAGGGCAGCATGGTGGCTCAGTGGTTAGCAGTGCTGGGGCCTTGGGTTCAAATCCCACTAAGGACAACAATAAATAAATAAAGACTTATTATTATAATAACGTCAGCAGAGAGCAGTGTGTTCGTGATGTCATCAGAGAGCATACCAAAAAGAAAATAATTTCCTCTGTAGTATTCAGCAGCTAATAAATACAGGAAGGATTAAGATTTTTTAATAGAAGTGATTTACAAATATGTTTAACTTTCTGGCACCAGTTGATTTAAAAAAGAAAAAAAAAATGTTTTTCCACCGAAGTACCCCTTTAAGGTGAAAAAGGGCTGTGTCCTTAAGGGGTTAATGATCAATGCAGAAGTTTACTTATTTTTTTCTCCCTACACTGTTCCTTTTGAAGCCTATCCTACTTACAAGCCTTACTAACACCAAGGCCATCAAGAGTAAGTTTTTACAGTCATATTTATAGACCAGGCTATGAGCCGGAAACCAATAATAAATCTAGCACTTGGTACTGGCATTTATGGTGGGTACTGATGGAGCAGAAGACAACTATTATACTGGTAAAATATGTCTTTACTCTGGGAAATAATGAAAATCCCCATGTGTCTATTTTGCAACGTTCACCTCACGCGGAGCACAACAACACCTATATTGTTATACAATGTATGTACTATTTAAAAATAGAGAAATGGGAAATTATCCATTGTGAGTCATGACTGTATGTTCCGGAGATTGATAAAGACACAATAAAGTCACCGGCAAATTGGGACATCAGTTCACACTCTCATGGAAAGTTAGTGTTGCCTTCTTTGTCAGGTGCGCGATTCATACACTGCCATTTGTGTTTTAAGTACAAAAAGCTCTTGTTCAGAGACGCTATTTTTCTTCTCTTTAACAAGAAAGATCTATTTCTGTGTATAAAAGGTGAAGTCTTACATGAGAGACCCCGCCATCTCTTTTCTTAGCCGTTCACGCTTCCTCTATGAATCATCACATTCGTAGTCTGCATTCTTGAGACATCGCATTTGATAAGGCGCTGGTGATTGTGATCTGCAGGACGGAGCCGGGATAGAACTATGTGTATGGCGACCTTGAAGAGCTCACCTCTGCGTGTTAGAACCAGACATTGATTAATATGATAAGGCAGATTTCATGAGAGAAGGTAACAAGGAGGTCTTTTTCATCATGTAGAATTTCCGTGAAGTTTGCGAGAAATTCTTATGGGTCTCATGATGGCTTAACTTTCCAGCCTATAGAAAATTTTGTTTGTCTACATCAGGAAATCAACATTTTCCCAAATTTTCTTAAAGGGGTTATTTTTTATTAAAGGGGTTATTGTAATATTACAAATTGTCACCAATCTAATAAATTTCTTATTAGAGTTGGTCCAACTGATGGTGACCCATTGATCAAGAGAGCAGGGTGCCCCATTGAACGAGAGATCGCATGTCCACCATGTGAATGAGGCGATGCTGATGCTCCATTGACTCTCTATGGGCTTTACTAAGAAACGGCACTCAACTATTTTCAGCAAGTCCACAGTGAGTGAATGGAACGGCAACACACCTTCTTGACCCTTGCTCTATTCACACAGGGGGTACACAGAACCCTAAATGTTGTGGTTGATGGGGATCCCAACACACAACACAACCCCCTCCCCACTGATCAGATAATTATCACCTATCCTGTAAATAGGTGTTAAGTTGTTATATTGGCTTATCCCTTTCAGCTAGACGGCCTATTTTTGGCATTTTCATGAATTATACAGAAATAATTTCTTGCTCTGGATGATGCCTTAAAGGCATTGATAACCATTGATTTTAATGATGATTCCTTTATACAATACACCTGCAGTGGCTCTTCAGGGAAACATTAATGCTACAGAATTTCCAAGCGGAGAAATTCAACTCTGAAATTCCAGTGCAGCCTTATAATGTCTTCAATGGAATTCTGCTACACTGTGCACACTACTGAATTTCCACAGGAGAAAATTCTACCAGGGAAATTTAAATTCCGGACTCTGAATATGTTCATTTTTTTGGCAGATCTGTTCAGACTGCATTGCCATCAATGTTGACGATGCATGTCCGAGTGGTCCTATCGCAGACTCATTGTCGGTGTCGCAATGCACAGAATGCATTGCATATTCAGCCTTAACTAGGTTATCCAGAATTAGAAAAAGCAGAACTGATTTCTTCCAAATGCAGTACATCAGGTTGATGTGGGTTTTCCAGGATCAGAAAAAAACATATTCAAAAACAGTGCCACACCAGGTCTTAGGTTGTGTGTGGCTACAACTACCACTAGTTCACTACTGCCTGCTGTGCACTGGCTACTACAACTACCACTAGTTCATTACTGCCTGCTGTGCACTGGCTACTACAACTACCACTAGTTCATTACTGCCTGCTGTGCACTGGCTACTACAACTACCACTAGTTCATTACTGCCTGCTGTGCACTGGCTACTACAACTACCACTAGTCCACCACTGCCTGCTTTCAATTGCTTGCTACAACTACCACTAGTCCCTCACTGCCTGCTGTCAACCACCCTTGCTGCTGCTGCTGCTACTACCAGCCAGGCCTACAAATACACAACCCATGAGCCCAAATAAAAGTTATACATTTTTTTTGGCTTCTCATACCAAAAGCAATTTATTCTTCACTATTTTGGGACACCAATCCTGTTGCAACTACCAAAAGAGAGAATTTTTGGAAGGTTTGGAAAAAGCCATTGTGCCTTCACTTGCCAGGCAAAAAACAAAAACAAAACTGTTGCTACTCTCAAAAAGGAAAACAAAATCTCCGGACTCACACCATCTGCAAAGTTTTCCACTCCACTCACTAATTTGCTTGGGCAGGAAAAACTCCTTTGCTACCAAGGCAAAAGCTTTAATACACATACAATACACTCTGCACACCTGCATACACACAAAGGTTATAGAGATAAGAAAATTTGGGGTTGCTCCACATATGAACGGATGTTCTCCTCCATCTTCAGGTACCTTCCCCTGCAGTATAAGTGGAAGCACCAGATTGGTTGAAGAAGGCACCCTTTACAGGCTGTATAACCAATGAATGCTTCTTCGATATACTTTTCAAATTGTTTACTTGAATGAATGTACATGAGTCAGGCAAAATGTTCAGAAAACATGCAACTTGGATCCAACAATTGCAAGAAAACTATGACTTAGGGCGCCAGAAACACGTTGGTGTTATGGCTGTCCTGCAATTTGAACATTAGTATTCTGTGATTTCACTTGTAATTGCTGGATCCAAGTTGCATTTGTTCAAGACGTTTTATGTATCCAGGATCAAGGATATTGGAACCTCGCAACCACAAGTGAGGAGCTGGATTAAAGGGGTAGTCCACTGTTCCAGTGTTCGGAACATTTAGTTCTGAACGCTGGGTGTGGGCTGCAGGGGTCGTGACGTCACGCCACACCCCCTCAATGCAAGTCTATGGGAGGGGGCGTGGCAGATGCCACGCCCCCTCCCATAGACTTGCATTGAGGGGGTGTGACATGACCTCACGAGAGGCGTGCCCATGACGTCACGTCCCCCGCAGCGTGCACCCAGCGTCCATAACTAAATGTTCCGAATGCTGGGGCAGTGGAGTACCCCTTTAAGTGTTAGGCCAAAACCTTTGCAACTTTTAAACCCATTGTGAAAAATTTGCTACCTTTTAGCACTTAAAAAAAAACAAAAACAAGGGTAAAACCAATGGAAAATCCCCCTTCCCATGTATCACCTCAATATGAAAAAATTGTAATAAAATTGTATGCGTGGATACAAACAATACCTTATACATGCCACAGCTAATGTTGAACATAACAGCATAAAAGAATAATAAGAACGACTCATTTTGCTTTAAAATGGTAAAGTTGTCGATGGCCGTCACTTAGCCTATCAAATATATAATAGTCAATGGGTCAGCCAAATGCCGAGCTGATCTGTCCCCGAGATGAGAGGAAAATTGTCACCGGTGCGACTGTTGTCACAATGTCAGCGGCGGGCCGAGGTAATAGAAGAATCCTTTCCCTCAATGTCATCCGTTCACTGATGTTCCTTCTGCTCCCTGCTCATTTTCCTGTCAGTCTAGAAAGCGCTTTGATCATCGCTGCCACTTGAAATATACGATTCGGACGGCAGAAATGAGATGAAATCCAGGCATAACACAGGGAATAAAAAAAAAGAAATTACAGGAGCCAAGGCTATATGTTACTATCATAGCTAAAATGCCAACGCGCGCGCTCCCCGGTATTTGGAGCGGGATGTTAGTGCTTGGCGGAGGCCTGTCACTTATATAATCGTAGTGAATCAATATTACAGAATAATGTTGAAGAGCGGGTTCGAAGGAAAGAAGCATTCTTTTCTTGCTTGGATTCTTCGAATTCATGAACACATTGACGATTCATCAATACTTGTGCAGAGAAAAATTTGACCAGTTGACCATAGCAACCAATCAGATCGCTTCTTTTATTTCTGAAAAGGCCTCTGTAAACTAAAAGAAGCGATCTGGTTGCTATGGGCAACTGGTCAACTTTTCCTTAGCACAGGTCTTGATGAATCTCCCCAATATAACACAATAAACACACACTTCGGTAAACCATTAGGAAGTGATACTATAGTAGATTGACAATACTATACAGCCAAGGCCTCCATACTGTGGACCTCTAGCTGTTGCAAAAGTTAAGTTTTATTTCATTTTTTTTTTTGCTTACACCCTCAGCACTTTTAAATTAGAAAATACATCTCAAATGCTTGGTACTGGTTTCATTTTGTACTTCATGAGAACATCGTATTCTTTACAGGGGTACTTCGCTGCCCCAGCGTTCGGAACATTTTGCTCCAAACGCTTTGAACGGGTGGCGGGGAGTGAAGAGGTCACGGCCACGCCCCTTGCGATGTCACACCACGCCCCTCAATGCAAGTCTATGGGAGGGGGCGTGGTGCCACCACGCCCCCTCCCATAGACTTGCATTGAGGGGGGCGTGGTGTGACTCACAAGTGGCGTGACCGTGACGTCACAACCCCCGCCACCCGCACCCAGCGTTCTAAACGAACGCCGGGTGCTGCACAGTGATTGCGGGGTCCCAGCTGCAGGTCCCCAGTGATCAGACATCTTATCCCCTAACCTTTGGATAGGGGATAAGATTTCTAGGGATGTAGTACCCCTTTAATACCACTTTAATGGTTGTATGTGAAGTGTTATACATTCATTGACAAGACAAAAAAAATATAACACACCATGGAGATGGTAAAATCGTTTATTTATGTGTAACAATCACACCCGGACAGGCCTTGCCTTTTGATCTCTGGCCTGGGCCAATCAGCAGCAGAGGCGGGGTATTTGATTCTTCCTCAGCCTTCTGGCTTTGCTCTTATTTTCCGTTTTGTTTTGGTTTAAATCCTGTTGGTTTCAAACTTGTTACTTTATTTTTGACTTGGCTTTGTAGTTGTGACTCGCTTGTTCAGTTTTTAGCCTTATCCTACATGTCTTGTGATCTGTCTGTTTGCATGGTCGGTTTTATCTTGTCTATTTGGTGACTGTTGCCTGAACCTGTATCCTGACTTGTGTTAAGACTTGTTTGTACCCCACCATGGTATGGGTCCTGATTATTTGCTTCTCTTGATTTGTCCCTAGCCTGGTGTATTGTTTTACTGTGCTTAGCCTTATGTGATCCTGCACTTATATTTCCTGATCTGTATAGTGTTCTGACTTTAATTTGCCTGTTCACCCAACTTTATTCCTGGTAAACCTGCTGCTATATCTTCCTGGATACCTGTGTGCCATTTCTCCCATGCCTGCTGTATTTCTTTGGTCGTGCAGCTGTTAGTCAGTACATTATTGACCTGCTGTTGTATCTTCCTGATACCTGTTTGTTATTACTTTGCATACCTGCCGTTACATATCTATCTACCTTGTTCTCTGTTTGTGAGTCCCGTGTCTGTAACCTTTTGTATCCTGACCTGTTTTTCTGACCTCCATTCTGATTATTATTTTGACTTGTGTCACCCTTGCACTTTAGTCCAGTAGAGGGACCTACGCCCAGTTGTGAATCTGCTGTTTAGGGCGGATATGCAAGTAGGCAGGGAAACGGTTCTGAGTGAGTTAAGGCCACACTATTCCCAGTGTGTGACTGTAATGATGATATTTGTAAGTGATTACAATATTAGAGCAAAAGGTCTATTGGGTAAAACTGTACAAATGAAAGGAGGCTCCAGTACCCTGTTGGGAGCCTCTCCCCTAGATAAAAGATGAGATACAGGTGGGATACATGCAGCATAGAGATTCTGTATGGCATCCTGCACTTCATTTGCCCACAGATGTAGAATCTGGGCCTGTAGATCCTGTACACTTATGCGTTGCCAAAGCTGTTTAATTTGCGATAAATATGGGGACCAGGCAGACCAAGGAAGTGCTGTCATCTGGTAGAGACATTCCTGGGAAACCCTTGCTGTGTGTGGACAAGCATTATCCTCCCAAAAATAGCCAGTAGGAAGTCCTGCTACGAGAGGGGGACATGGGGCCGCAGGATGTCCTGTCTATATTGCTGAGCGGTTATTGTTCCTCTTATCACAACTACAGGGTTGACTGTCTGTAGTATGTGATGGCTCCTCAGATCATAACACCAGCTGAGGGCACTTGTTAGGATTTAAGCGTTTACCACCTCCATACTACAACACAACCATCATCAGATCCCAAACAGAATCTGGATTGATCGCTAAAGATTATATGGTTCAAGGCCATAGGAATCTAGGATGTTCATGAGACCACTGCAAATGTAGGCGATGATGGCTGACTGTCAATGCCAGGACATATAATGGGTACTGTGACACCAAATTCATTTCTACTAAGTGCCTGTAAGGGTCAGTGCACATACAGGGGAATGTAATGAAGAGAGATAAGTGTGTAATGAAGAGACAGGAGGGTGTAATGAAAAGACAAGTGGGTATAATGAAGAGACAGGTGGGTGTAATGAAGAGTCATATGGGTATAATGAAGAGACAGGTGGGTGTAATGAAGAGACAGGTGAGTGTCATGAAGAGATACGTGAGTGTAATGAAGGGACAGGTCGGTGTAATGAAGGGGTAACCTGTGTCTAGTGGTAGGCAAGACAACTGTGGGAGCTGCCCATGCTTGTTTGTGGATCAAACAATAGTCTCTACTAGTGGTCTGTCTGGGCTACCCAAAGCCTATTCGCTGTGTGTGCCACCACATGACCCCTGTGCCCCACACCTCCTAACAGCTTGGTCAGAATGGCCTAGATGGTGGCAATTTGTCAAAAATAATGTCGTTTATTTCTCAGTCCAATAAAGCGGTCCCTCTCTGTCAACTAAGTGCAAAATAGAGGCATGTCTAGAAACGAAAAATCTTTCATCAAGATGTACACTACCCAAAAGTAGCCTTTGATAGCCTTTTTATAGAACAGTGGGAGGAGTACTTTTACACCCTCTTGTGGCAAGAGTCAGTGTCTGTAATCATTTAAATAGAGTTTTCTGTGCATCAATGCAAACTGTCACGTATGTCTCCTCTTTTGCCTCCAGGTCTCTCCCATTTCACTATCCTGGTTGGTCACTTCAAACTAACCCTTTCCTGTCTTTACTGTTTGGGTAGACTATGAAAGGCACAGCAGCAGTTCTATGTGGCCTGGTTTCTATACTCTAAAGCCTGTTAGTCATCACCACAATATAGTGCAAATACGTCTTACTCAGGCCCTAGATGGCAGATACCAGACCGGGTGGCCCTGAATGATGGCAGGATAGTGTGGAAGCATTCCCTCCCTCCGCGAGTCAGACATGTCAGGAGATTTGATTCTGAGCGCAGACATTGACCCATATTATTGACTAATTTAATCCTTTAAGGACACTGTAAAAAGACAAGAACAATACTCAACAGGATATACATTAAATGTGACACAATGACATCACAGATTAGGAAATATTAAGAGACGAATGTCATCGGCATGACAATCATTCTGGGACGAGTATGATGTGTTCTATGTGCATCTTCCAACCTAAAGAGAGTTAGTTTAGTTCTAATTTAATATCCACATCATAGGAGGTAGCAGAAGGTGCACATAGGCCATGGTGTCTGGGGGACGCCCTTTAGTCCCTCTGTCACATAACAGCATATGTTTTCTAGATAGTCCATGGTAGGTGGAAGATCTTCTTTGGGGGCCAAGGAGCTTCAACATATGCTTCTGATCAATATAATAAAATATTAATAACTCCAAACTGAAAATGTCATACTGGAAAATATTATAAATCTATGGGATTTGCCAAAAAAATGTCCACTTGAAAAGTGTCTTGGCAAAAAAGGTGCTTTTTAAAAATTAAATTGTACAAATCACAGTAAAATTACAATTACAGATAATTGTGGCAGAAACAGCCAACATGCAGTAAAAATGTGTGAAAAATGCAGTAACAAATCAGAATATGAACACGTCCTAAAGAATTAAAGTCTTCATAAAACACTAAAATCATGATAATAGGTGAAATCACATTAATCTCATGGCAATATTTCTCTAGAAAATGCAGGTTGAATAAGAAAACACATAAAAACTGTATATAGTGTGAACTGGCTCCAACCCAGATATGAGTCTAATGTGTTCAACTCCAGCTAAAATGAACTTATCCCCCTACCAACGGTATAGGGGATAAGTAGCTGATCAATTGGGGTCCAAGCGCTGGGTCACCCTATGATCTCCAGAACGTGACGGCACAGCCTTCGTTCATTTCTTAAGGAGCACTGAAGAGTCCCAAGTACAGCACTCGGGCATCATCGGCACTCCCATAGAAATGAATGAACGTGTGCCATCTACCAGTAGACAACACATGTCCCTCACTGAGTGGTCAGGGTCTTGTTCGGGAGAATGTAGGGATCCCAGTGGTCGGACAAGCAAGCCTTGTGGATAGGGGATAAGTTAATTTTTGCTGAAGTTCTCCTTTAATTCTAGCACTAGCAACCTGATTAGATGACCAGGTGCAGTGATCAAATGCCACACCTTCAGTTGATTCATGGGAAATGTTGGCAGCATTACAGAAGTATTTCTATAAAGGATGTACATCCAAAAACGGTACACATCCCATGCCTGCTACATCGGCATCAATAGGTAAGCATAAGGCATGCACAAGAACCTCTTCATTATTTTCTAAATATAGTCTATGCTGCACTAAAGTGCAGCATAGACTATATTTAGAAAATAATGACGAGGTTCTTGTGTATGCCTTATGCTTACCTACTGATGCTGATGTAGCAGGCAAGGGATATGTACCATTTTTTTTAAAAATGTAAATCTATTATAAAAATGGTTCTGTAATGCGGCCAACATTTCTCACAAATTAAATGAGGGTATGGCATTTGATCACTGCACCTGGTCATCTAAACAAATAAAACAAAAAACAAAAAAAATTTAAATATATATATATATATATATATATATATATATATATATGTATATATATATATATATATATATATATATATATATATATATATATACTTTTTCCATTAAATTCTTTAGGTCTGTAGTAAATACCATAGTCCCAAGCATGCTTTGTGCTATTAAACAATGGCAATTCAGTTACTAAAATAAATAATATCAACCAGAACCTTCCTTATTTACAGTAGGTCCATACTGAGACTACGAAAATGATTCTGTACCTCCAGGACTTGTATGGAGATTTGATAACAAGAGCTACAGTAATTATGAAAAAGCTGGTAAGGAACAATTTTACTTTATTGTGATATAAAATGTCTATTACATACTGTGTATTTTCTTGTCAATGAGAGTTATCACTATGAAGATTCACAATGTATCATGTTGACTTGTCTTTTTCGTTGAGACTCAATACGTAAAGGGAGAATTGCGCTCGGCTTCACTTGCTGGAAATGTGGCAACGCATTAAAGTGAATTTACTAAGGTTTAGATTTTTTACATCATGCAAATTGTAAAGTGCCAACAGGGAAAAATAGACTTATCTAATCAACCGTCATATGGCCATAAACCGGGGATAAATCATGCGATTTTACTCCAATCATGTTATAAACTTTTATTTTCTTTCATATATTTTGCTAATTCTGTTAGAGTAAAAATCAGGGAAGGATTGTTTTTCGTCTACAGCTTTGATATTAGGTACAACACACAGCTCTATAGCCTCTGACATATGTTTTGACTCTTTGTAACACTTTACGACCATTAAAGGGGGTATTCCGGTGAAAAACATATACATTTTTTTATTTTGAATCAACTGGTGCCAGAAAGTTAAACAGATTTGTAAATTACTTCTATTTAAAAATCTTAATCCTTCCAGTACTTATCAGCTGCTGTATGCTCCACAGGAAGTTATTTTATTTTTATATTTATTTTCTGTCTGACCACAGTGCTCTCTGCTGACGCCTCTGTCTGTCTCAGGAATTGTCAAGAGCAGGAGCAAATACCCATAGCAAACCTATCCTGCTCTTGGCAGTTCCTGAGACAGACAGAGGTGTCAGCAGAGAGCACTGTGGTCAGATAGAAAATAAATTTAAAAAGAAAAGAACTTCCTGTGGAGCGTAGAGCAGCTGATAAGTGCTGGAAGGATTAACATTTTTAAACAGAAGTCATTTACAAATCTGTTTAACTTTCTGGCACCAGTTGATTTAAAAAAAAAAAAAAGTTTTTCACGGGAGTACCTCTTTAATTTCGTCAAGCTGGTAGAAGTAACAAACACTCGAAACATCGAAAGTGCAACACCAAGAAGGACAAGCCGTAATGTTATGGAAATCGAGGAAGGATTAAATGTGACTTATGCTGCATTCACATCACGTTTAGGTATTACAGCTGCCATATCCGGCTGGGAAATTTCAAAACCGGGAGCTCCAGTATCCCAGCCGGACCGGCAGTGCCGGTCCGGCTGGGATACTGGAGCTCCCGGTTTTGAAATTTCCCAGCCGGATACGGCAGCCGTAGTGCCTAAACGTGATGTGAATAAAGCCTAAGATGTACAAATGATAACTTGGCATTCTGACACTCCCACACCGACTCAATAGATAGGCAGCCCCACCAATCATGAAAGCGGGGGTCCGGAGTCTCCATTCTGTCTCTATTGATGAAAGTAGCCAGGGATGATGCTCGTTTACCTCTCTGTAAGCAATCAGCTGGTAAAATTATGGATGGGAGGTGTGTATCATTGAAGCTTCTTGCCTACTAGACTTTGGTTCTGGGTTTTGGGAGTGACTGAAGGTTCTGGAGATAAAGTCACTCCCATATTCTTGTTCTGGTGTGTGTGTGTTGCAGTCCCGAACCTGATCTCACAGTTGTAGCTGAGATAGGCAGAAAGGAGTTACTCTGAAGCAACACCAATTTGTCTCGGGTATATTGGATACTGATACACTGCACCAAAAAGATTGACTTTTGTGACTGAACCTGCGTAACATCTGCCTGTTTGCCCCCTGACAAGACTGTTAAAAGGGTCCCGTCCTACACCACTAAAGATTAGAGGGCCGGTGTGCATGTTTGGGATACGAAACAAAAAAGTTTTTAGTCAGCCACCAATTGTGCAAGTTCTCCCACTTAAAAATAATATAATTTCCATCATAGGTATACCTCAACTATGAGAGACATCATGAGAAAAAAAAAAATCCATAAAATCGCATTGTCTGATTTTTAAAGAATTTATTAGCAAATTATGGTAAAAAAAAATTACTATTTGGTCACCTACAAACAAGCAAGTTTTCTGGCTCTCACAGACCTGTAACTTCTTCTTTAAGAGTCTCCTCTGTCCTCCACTCATTACCTATATTAATGGCTCCTGTTAGAACTTGTTATCAGTATAAAAGACACCTGTCCACAACCTCAAACAGTCACACTCCAAACTCCACTATATCCAAGACCAAAGAGCTGTCGAAGGACATCAGAAACAAATTGTAGACCTGCACCCGGCTGGGAAAACTGAATCTGCAATAGGCAAGCAGCTTGGTGTGAAGAAATAAACTGTGGTAGCAATTATTAGAAAATGGAAGACATGCAAGACCACTGATAATCTCCCTCGATCTGGGGCTCCACACAAGATCTCACCCAGTGGTGTCAAAATGATCACAAGAACGGTGAGCAAAAATCCCAGAGCCACACAGGGGGACCTAGTGAATGACCTGTAGAAAACTGGGACCAAAGTAACAAAGGCTACCATCAGTAACACACTATGCCGCCAGGGACTCAAATCATGCAGTGCCAGACGTGTCCCCCTGCTTAAGCCAGTACATGTCCGGGCCCATCTGAAGTTTGCTAGAGAGCATTTGGATGATCCAGAAGAGTATTTGGAGAATGTCATATGGTCAGATGAAATTAAAGTAGAAGTTTTTGGTAAAAACTCAACTTGTCATGTTTGGAAGAGAAAGAATGCTGAGTTGCATCCAAAGAACACCATACCTACTGTGAAGCATGGGGGGTGGAAGCATCATGCTTTGGGGCTGTTTTTCTGCAAAAGGACGAATGATCATGTGAAGGAAAGAATGAATGGGGCCATGTATTCTGAGATTTTGAGTGAAAACCTCCTTCCATCAGCAAGGACATTGAAGATGAAACGTGGCTGGGTCTTTCAGCATGACAATGATCCCAAACATACTGACGGGCAATGAAGTAGTGGCTTCATGAGAAGCATTTCAAGGTCCTGGAGTGGCCTAGCCAGTCTCCAGATCTCAACCCCATAGAAAACCTTTGGAGGGAGTTGAAAGTCTGTTTTGTGCAGCGACAGCCCCAAAACATCACTGCTCTAGAGGAGATCTGCATGGAGGAATGGGCCAAAATACCAGCAACAGTGTGTGAAAACCTTGTGAAGACTTACAGAAAATGTTTAACCTCAGTAATTGCTAACAAAGGGTATATAACAAAATATTGAGATGAACTTTTGTTAATGACCAGATACTTATTTTCCACCATAAAAGGGTGTCCCCACACAGGAAACTCTCCCTGTTTCCACCTAAAAACCCTGTGAAATTGCAATGTTTGTAGGTGGAAATAAGGAGAGGTTCCTGTGTGGGACCGCCCTTTTTAGGGCGAGTAACACTTGCTAAGAAGGTAATTAATAATGCGAGAGTAGGACCTTACAGGAGAAGTTTTTAGCCCCACTGGTTACAATGACAGGGGTGGCTGGTTAATGATAGGCTGCATGCTGCATGTGATTCAGGGTCATCCCGCCGACCCTTGTTCCCGCTATCCCAGGATTCCTTGCCCCATTTCCTCACATGTGGATCTGCCATTTTAGATGCCCGGCCCCTGGAGCATGGACCGCACTAAATGGAGTTTAATTAAGCGATTTGCGCAATCAAATCATGGCGATATTCTCATTAGTTAGGAATCAAATTTTTCCTGAAATTTATAACAAATTCGGATATGTCAGATTCACTTCGCTCATCCCTAATTATGTCTCTCATAGTTGAGGTATACCTATGAGGAAATTACAGGCCTCTCTCATCTTTTTAAGTGCAAGAACTTGCACAATTGGTGGCTGACTAAATACTTTTTTGCCCCACTGTATTTGTGATAGGTGGCGGACCCAGTGGTCGAACCTCTAGAAACTAGATACTTATCACCAGGGCTCAAGTCCTGCAGGAACGTGTGGGAACTGAGTCTCTGCATTTTTTTAAAAGCAGTATCACCGTTACCATTAGCAGGATTCCTGCAGGACCAGCCCTTGAGTGTAAATCTTGGGTAATTTCCCCATAGATGGCAATGCAATTCTGTTTGGGTAGACCCCTAAGGGTAGCTGCTTATCCTTCATAGGTTGTGTACAAACAGACACGACCACTTTGTCGGCATGAAAACAAATGGTTCAGCCTTTCAGGGATCGGCGTTGGGGCTTGCCAGCCACGAGGTACACAGGATAGCAGAAAAAAGAAAAACCTATATTTCTGGGGCAGTCCACCGAGTGAGAAGTAGCTGATGTATTTACAACCAAGCTTTTTGTCTTAGAGTCAGTACATGACATGTTTCAGAGTTTTAGAAACTCCAAAACGCGTTATGTACTGACTCAAAGAATAAAAGTTTAGTTGGGAATACATCAGCAACTTCTCACTCGGTGGACTTTCCCGGAAATACATGTTTTTCTTTTTTTCCTGCTCTCCAGGATATGTCTACATCACTGACCTTCATAAGACATTTTTACTTATGAAACCTACAAACGATTGACACGAGAAATAGTATATAATACTTTATTGATAATCCAAAATACAACAACAAAAAAATAGCCCTCCCTCTTGAAATAACCCACCCTTATTGGGGTACTCTGCCCCCTGACCTTTTGATAGGGGATAAGATGTCTGATCGCAGGGGTCCCGCCACTCGGACCACCAGCGATCTCCCTTCAGAGCCCGGCGTTCGTTTAGAATGCCAGCTGCGGCACCAGAAGCTTGTGATGTCACAGTCACACCCCCTCCCATAGACTTGCATTGAGGGGGAGGGTGTGATGTAACGTGGGGGGAGTGGCTGTGACATTAGCGCCGCATCACTAGTTCGCTCCCTGCACCGGATGACTGCGGTGCCGCAGAAGTGATCGCTGGGGTTCCCAGCAGCGGGACCCCTGCGAACAGACATCTAATCCCCTATCTGGATAATATGTCTAGGGGTGGAGTACCCCTTTAAAATACACAAACCCCAAAGGAAGAAAACACAAATGGGGAGCACCCGCAAAATGTAATCCCCTACAACACATGCCAATCCAGAAGGTGTACCATATATCTGACATGTTATTGTGCCAGTGAGATTATAACAATCATATCTTAGATAACTGGGACATGGTTGGAGGTTTACCGGTGCACCCCAACACCAGCTTGACACGTGCTTCGACTCTTCGTCAGGATTTTTATTTATGGAAACAAATTTGTATGTATGGTTTATCTAATAGACATTAATGCAAATTTACGTCATAATTCACATATCATCTGGTAATATACTGTAGTGCAAATGTTTGCATAAACTCAAGAAACAACATGTGTGAAGAGACGGCAGAACGCGGCTCGGTAGGGAACAGGAGCTATTTGTTATTTTTTAAATTGTCTTCACAAACAGCAGAAAATTAAAAATATGTCCCTGGAAACTTGTAATTTAAATGTCAGACATTTCCCCGAAAACATTCCTATAATCAAATAAAGGATTTATTAGATCATTTTCTCAAAGACCTTTGCTGGGAAAGTCATGTTAACCAAACCAGTGCTGGAGCGGTTAAGAACAGATAGAATCTTTTGGTGTTTTATTGTAAGACATCAAATCGTAAATCATTAATAATATAGAAACAAAATAGTTTTTTCTTAACATACACTGGAATGGGGGTAGAACCAAAATGTACCTTCACCTGTGTAGACAAAAATCCTCGCACCAGCCCTGCTCTCAGGCAGTTTCACCCCACAACTTGGACTTTGACTGACTGGACCTAGGCGGCAGGACGCTTGCGTTGTAGTGCAGTTGCTTGACACTTGACTGCTCCTTAGACTCCAAAAAACAAAAAAAGACCCTTTGGAAGTCACAAAACATACGGAAAACGTAATATAAATACACGGAGAACCAGCGTATAATGAATCAAAAATAATTTATTTCAATACAAATCATTAAAAACAGTCACACACAAAGAAATAGCCATGGGTTTAAAAACAAGGAAAAACTGACAGTGAAAACCGAAGAAATGGAGTCCATTTCTTCGGTTTTCACTGTCAGTTTTTCCTTGTTTTTAAACCCATGGCTATTTCTTTGTGTGTGACTGTTTTTAATGATTTGTATTGAAATAAATTATTTTTGATTCATTATACGCTGGTTCTCCGTGTATTTATGCTTCTTAGACTCCACAGACTTGGACACTGCTCTGACTTCTTCTCTACTTTGTCCAGGACCTGAATTCCTCTCCTCCTCACACACTCGACTTCACTTAGCTCCTTCTCCCTCTGCACCCCAAATCCTACTGACTCCTCCCTGTCTAGACAGATCAGGGGGCTTAGGGCCTGCCAATCTAATTTGCCACAGTGCTCACATGACACATCTGCAACCTTTCCCTTAAAGACACAGTACACTTTTTTACAAGTTAAATAACATACATTGGTATAAAACATGGAACATTAAATACAAAATTAAACACCAAGTTTCCTGGAGCTGTGGGCCAAAACAGACACCTGAAGCAACATCTGCCTCAGAGAACAGGCAGAGTAACATGTTCTGTACTGGGACACCACACTGCCACTTTAAGAGTGCAGTTGATGCCGGGAGGTATCATAGGGGACGTACTGCATGCAGGCACCTTTGCCACATATTCATGACTAGGGGGCCCTTACATAACATCAGCGTCACATCCTTGTCAAGACCCAGGACAGTAACTACTGTATTGGTCAGCTTCTGTGCCACTGCTCCCCTAATCAGGGGATCTGAATCCAGACTGGAGAAGCAGTGAAGCATCAAAACATATATATGACAACTGGGGTCAGTATGTCTGGGGGCCTTATTTTAAAAGTATATGGGGGAAACTAGCACAGAGGGGGCCTACGACTATATATGAGGGCAAAGAGGGGGCCGACTACTATAGATGAGGGCACAAAGGGGCTCTACAACTATATATAGGGGCACAGAGGGGGCCTACAGCTAGAGATGGGAACACAGAGGGTGCCTACAACTATATGAGGGTACAAAGCATGCACTACTATTGTATGGGTCAAAACACATAGGGAATTTGTGAGGAAGTGGGCATTGTGCTGGAGAAAGGAGCCTTAATTGTTTATCTGGCTGTCCTGGTAGGTTCTATCGAGACAAGTCTTGGCCTGGAAAATTGTTCATGATGGCTCAGGCCAAAGTGAACAACTATGACTATAAAGTTTTTTTTTTTTTTTTAAGGACATTTTCATAGTAACCAGAAAAAGATTATAGCACCGTGTTTTACTGAACTGAACTCTGCTATAATCTTACTGTATTATAAATATTTATTTAGAAAGTAAAATAAAATTGGGGCCTGACCCTGGGGGGTTGACTTGGGAGCTGCACTGTGGCAGAGGGGTCCAAGCCTTTAGCTGGGGTAGGGGCCCTAACAGGGAACAAAGTAAATTGTATTGTAAATCTCACCTTTTTAAACAAAAAAAGTGTGGTGCTGCCTTAGTAATAGAAAACACATACAAATCACTAGGCCCAGATGGCATCCATCCCAGGGTTTTGCAAGAATTAAGAGTACCGTACTAGACAGACCCTTATTCCTTATATTTAAAGATTCTATAATGACAGGGGTTGTTTCCCAGGGGTTGTTTCACAGGACTGGGGCTTGGCAGATGTGGTGCTGATGTTCAAAAGGGGGTCAAAAATGGATCCGGGTAACTATAGACCTGTTAGTCTAACATCTGTAGTGGGTAAGATTTTTGAGGGTTTTCTGAGAGATGCTATTCTGGAATATCTTAAATAACAAAATGAAAATAACCTTCTGACACAGCAGCAATATGGGTTTATGCAGGATCGGTCCTATCAGACTAATCTGATCAGCTTCTATGAGGAGGTCAGTTATAGATTGGATCGGGGTGAAGCTGTGGATGTTGTATATCTGGACTTTTCTAAGGTGTTTTATACTGTGTCACACAAAAGGTTAGTACATAAAATGAGGAATCTGGGACTGGGGGAGAATATATGTAAATGAGTTGGGAACTGGCTCAGTGACAGAAATCAGAGGGTGAGGATCAATGGAACCTACTCTGGTTTGGTGACAGTTACAAGTGGGGACCACAGGGGGCAGTGCTGGGTCCCCTTCTTTTCAATATGTTTATTAATGACCTTGTAGAGGGATTGCAAAGTAGAAATTATATATTTACAGATGACACCAAACTGGATAGGGTGATCACCACAGAGGATGATAACATAATATTACAGAGGGATCTGGGGAAGCTGGAGGCTTGGGCACAGACATGGCAAATTAAGTTTAAAGGGGTACTCCGGTGCTAAGACATCTTATCTCCTATACTGATAAGATGCCTGTTTGCAGGGGTCCCGCACTCTTTTATGCAGCACCCCGCTATCATCAGCCTCCAGAGCAATCATCGCTCCGGGTCTGATGACTCACGATCACGGGCCGGAGTATCGTGATGTCACAGCTCCGCCCCCGTGTGATGTCACACTCCGCACCCTCAATTCAAGCCTATGGGAGGGGGCGTAACAGCTGCCACTCCCCCACACCAGGTATGGTATGTAATTAGAATGTGTGGAATTATAAGACAAAGTTATCCAAGATGCCAATTCTTGTAGAAAGGAAAGGTAACGCTAGATGTTCTCGATTCCTTCAACTGTGTCTTATAATTCCATACATTCTAATTACATACCATACCTTGACATAGCACATCCAATGATTATAATGCTATAAAGGTATTGTCCAAAGTGAAGGTTAGAAAGTCTTGTTAGGTCCTCCATGCAGTATGTTAATAACTGGTATCTAAAGAAAATAAAAGAATAAAAAAATTCTCAACTTCCCTGGTTTGACCTATTGCTCTTCTTCTAGCTCTAGACTTAAAGACTCAGACAGGTATCCGAAAGCTGTAGGAGGTTGTTTTATCCTGCACTAGATATTAGGAGTTGGACCGCCACCATGGTCGAGGCCACCCTGATTAGGAGGTTGGTTCCACAAAAGGCAGGGGCAGAGAGAATAGCGGGCACTGTTTTCTTATCCCTCCATTTCTGCAAGTAATAATGCAACGCACCACATGTAGTGCTATGTTCTGATTTTATGTAGATATCTGTCTGGTGTGTAATGTTTGTACTTTTACTTATTCGTTAGAGGTTAAAGGGATACTCCGGTGGAATGCAATTATTTATTTTTTTATCAATTCGTGCCAGAAAGTTAAACAGATTTGTAAATTACTTCTATTAAAAAATATTAACCCTTTCAGTACTTATCAGATGCTGTATGCTCCAGAGGAAGTTGTGTTGTTCTTTTCTGTCTGACCATAGTGCTCTCTGCTGACAACGCTGTCCATGTTAGGAACTGTTCAGAGCAGAACAGGTTTGCTATGGTTATTTGCTCCTACTCTGGACAGTTCCTGACATGGACAGAGGTGGCAGCAGGGAGCACTGTTTTCAGACTGGAAAGAACTTCCTCTAGAGCATACAGGAGCTGGTAAGTACTAGAAGGATTGAGATGTTTTAATAGAAGCAATTTACAAACCTGTTTTACTTTCTGGCACCAGTTGATTTAAAAAAAAAAAAAATGTTTTCCACTGGAGTACCCCTTTAGGTTTTAATTCTAGGCCCAGCATATGCCCAGGGGGCCTATAGATAGAGAGATTGTGTACATGTAGGGAGGGCACTGTAGATGCTAAAGAGAAGAGTTTTGGCTAGAAGAAGTCATCATGGCGGTGTGAGCTGGATAGAGAAGGAAAGGAAATAAGACAACTCCGATGAGAGAATACATCTCCTGTGAGTAACTAGATGTAACTGTAATCACTTACAGTATATGGTATACAGATCTTGTGTAATTGGAATATTGGTCTTTTGTATGGTGGATTTAATTTACTAACAATAAAGTGTTATTAGCCAGTGGTAATGGTAGTGGTGGTCATGGTGTGGTGATATTATATGTCCATTGTCCCTTACTAGGTAACACACAAAGCTAGCAGCATTCACCTGTGCATATTGTTGGTCTTAGTATACAGGATTTGGTCAGTAACAGTATGGTGGAAATGTGTACAGTATGGTGATGACATTTCTCCTTGTATACTGGTATTATTGGTAATATTGTTCTCAGTATACAAGATTGGATCTGTAACAGTATGATGGGAATATGTGTGGTGATGATATTCCACCTTGTATACTGGTATTATTGGTAATGTTGGTCTCAGTATACAGGATTTGGTCTGTAAAAGTATGATTGATATGTGTATGGTGATGACATTGCTTCTTGTATACTGGTATTATTGGTAATATTGGTCTCAGTCGTTAATCACTAGTCTCAGTATACAGGATTTGGTCAGTAACAGTATGTTGGTAATATGTATGGTGATAATATTCCTCCTTGCATCATTTATTGCAAATATTGGTGTTACGCCGAGCGCTCCGGGTCCCCGCTCCTCCCCGGAGCGCTCGCTTCTCTCTCGCTACCGCAGCGCTCCGGGCAGCTCCACTGACCCGGTGCGCTGCGATACCGTCTCCAGCCGGGATGCGATTCGCGATGCGGGTAGCGCCCGCTCGCGATGCGCATCCCGGCTCCCGTACCTGACTCGCTCTCCGTCTGTCCTGTCCCGGCGCGCGCGGCCCCGCTCCCTAGGGCGCGCGCGCGCCGGGTCTCTGCGATTTAAAGGGCCACTGCGCCGCTGATTGGCGCAGTGGTTCCAATTAGTGTGTTCACCTGTGCACTCCCTATTTATACCTGACTTCCCCTTCACTCCCTCGCCGGATCTTGTTGCCATTGTGCCAGTGAAAGCGTTTCCTTGTGTGTTCCTAGCCTGTGTTCCAGACCTCCTGCCGTTGCCCCCGACTACGATCCTTGCTGCCTGCCCCGACCTTCTGCTACGTCCGACCTTGCTTCTGTCTACTCCCTTGTACCGCGCCTATCTTCATCAGTCAGAGAGGTTGAGCCGTTGCTAGTGGATACGACCTGGTCACTACCGCCGCAGCAAGACCATCCCGCTTTGCGGCGGGCTCTGGTGAAAACCAGTAGTGACTTAGAACCGATCCACTAGCACGGTCCACGCCAATCCCTCTCTGGCACAGAGGATCCACTACCTGCCAGCCGGCATCGTGACAGTAGATCCGGCCATGGATCCCGCTGAAGTTCCTCTGCCAGTTGTCGCCGACCTCACCACGGTGGTCGCCCAGCAGTCACAACAGATAGCGCAACAAGGCCAACAGCTGTCTCAACTGACCGTGATGCTACAGCAGCTACTACCACAGCTTCAGCAATCATCTCCTCCGCCAGCTCCTGCACCTCCTCCGCAGCGAGTGGCCGCTTCTGGTCTACGACTATCCTTGCCGGATAAATTTGATGGGGACTCTAAATTCTGCCGTGGCTTTCGTTCCCAATGTTCCCTGCACTTGGAGATGATGTCGGACCAGTTTCCTACTGAAAGGTCTAAGGTGGCTTTCGTAGTCAGCCTTCTGTCTGGAAAAGCTCTGTCATGGGCCACACCGCTCTGGGACCGCAATGACCCCGTCACTGCCTCTATACACTCCTTCTTCTCGGAAATTCGAAGTGTCTTTGAGGAACCTGCCCGAGCCTCTTCTGCTGAGACTGCCCTGTTGAACCTGGTCCAGGGTAATTCTTCCGTTGGCGAGTACGCCGTACAATTGCGTACTCTTGCTTCAGAATTATCCTGGAATAATGAGGCCCTCTGCGCGACCTTTAAAAAAGGCCTATCCAGCAACATTAAAGATGTTCTGGCCGCACGAGAAATCCCTGCTAACCTACATGAACTCATCCATCTTGCCACTCGCATTGACATGCGTTTTTCCGAAAGGCGTCAGGAGCTCCGCCAGGATATGGACTTTGTTCGCACAAGGCGTTTTTTCTCCCCGGCTCCTCTCTCCTCTGGTCCCCTGCAATCCGTTCCTGTGCCTCCCGCCGTGGAGGCTATGCAGGTCGACCGGTCTCGCCTGACACCTCAAGAGAGGACACGACGCCGCATGGAGAATCTCTGCCTGTACTGTGCCAGTACCAAACACTTCCTGAAGGATTGTCCTATCCGTCCTCCCCGCCTGGAAAGACGTACGCTGACTCCGCACAAAGGTGAGACAGTCCTTGATGTCTACTCTGCTTCTCCACGTCTTACTGTGCCTGTGCGGATATCTGCCTCTGCCTTCTCCTTCTCTACTATGGCCTTCTTGGATTCCGGATCTGCAGGAAATTTTATTTTGGCCTCTCTCGTCAACAGGTTCAACATCCCAGTGACCAGTCTCGCCAGACCCCTCTACATCAATTGTGTAAACAATGAAAGATTGGACTGTACCATACGTTTCCGCACGGAGCCCCTTCTAATGTGCATCGGACCTCATCACGAGAAGATTGAATTTTTGGTCCTCCCCAATTGCACTTCCGAAATCCTCCTTGGACTACCCTGGCTTCAACTCCATTCCCCAACCCTGGATTGGTCCACTGGGGAGATCAAGAGTTGGGGGCCCTCTTGTTTCAAGGACTGCCTAAAACCGGTTCCCAGTACCCCTTGCCGTGACTCTGTGGTTCCCCCTGTAACCGTTCTCCCTAAGGCCTATATGGACTTTGCGGATGTTTTTTGCAAAAAACAAGCTGAGACTCTACCTCCTCACAGGCCTTATGATTGTCCTATTGACCTCCTCCCGGGCACTACTCCACCCGGGGCAGAATCTATCCTCTGTCCGCCCCAGAGACTCTTGCTATGTCGGAGTACATCCAGGAAAATTTAAAAAAAGGCTTTATCCGTAAATCCTCCTCTCCTGCAGGAGCCGGATTTTTCTTTGTGTCCAAAAAAGATGGCTCTCTACGTCCTTGCATTGACTACCGCGGTCTTAATAAAATCACGGTAAAGAACCGCTACCCCCTACCCCTCATCTCTGAACTCTTTGATCGCCTCCAAGGTGCCCACATCTTTACCAAACTGGACTTAAGAGGTGCTTATAATCTCATCCGCATCAGAGAGGGGGATGAATGGAAAACGGCATTTAACACTAGAGATGGACACTTTGAGTATCTGGTCATGCCCTTTGGCCTGTGCAACGCCCCTGCCGTCTTCCAAGACTTTGTTAATGAAATTTTTCGTGATCTCTTATACTCCTGTGTTGTTGTATATCTGGACGATATCCTGATTTTTTCTGCCAATCTAGAAGAACACCGCCAGCATGTCCGTATGGTTCTTCAGAGACTTCGTGACAATCAACTTTATGCCAAGATAGAGAAATGTCTGTTTGAATGCCAATCTCTTCCTTTCCTAGGATACTTGGTCTCTGGCCAGGGACTACAAATGGATCCAGACAAACTCTCTGCCGTCTTAGATTGGCCACGCCCCTCCGGACTCCGTGCTATCCAACGTTTTTTGGGGTTCGCCAATTATTACAGGCAATTTATTCCACATTTTTCTACCGTTGTGGCCCCTATCGTGGCTTTAACCAAAAAAAATGCCAATCCCAAGTCTTGGCCTCCTCAAGCGGAAGACGCCTTTAAACGGCTCAAGTCTGCCTTTTCTTCGGCTCCCGTGCTCTCCAGACCTGACCCATCTAAACCCTTCCTATTGGAGGTTGATGCCTCCTCTGTAGGAGCTGGAGCGGTCCTTCTACAAAAAAATTCTTCCGGGCATGCTGTTACTTGTGGTTTTTTTTCTAGGACCTTCTCTCCGGCGGAGAGGAACTACTCCATCGGGGATCGAGAGCTTCTAGCCATTAAATTAGCACTTGAGGAATGGAGGCATCTGCTGGAGGGATCAAGATTTCCAGTTATTATTTACACCGATCACAAGAACCTCTCCTATCTCCAGTCTGCCCAACGGCTGAATCCTCGCCAGTCCAGGTGGTCTCTGTTCTTTGCCCGATTTAATTTTGAAATTCACTTTCGGCCTGCCGATAAGAACATTAGGGCCGATGCTCTCTCTCGTTCCTCGGATGCCTCGGAAGTTGAACTCTCTCCGCAACACATCATTCCTCCTGACTGCCTGATTTCCACTTCTCCAGCCTCCATCAGGCAAACTCCAGGAAAGACCTTCGTCTCTCCACGCCAACGCCTCGGAATCCTCAAATGGGGTCACTCCTCCCATCTCGCAGGTCATGCAGGCATCAAGAAATCTGTGCAACTCATCTCTCGCTTCTATTGGTGGCCGACTCTGGAGACGGATGTCGTGGACTTTGTGCGAGCCTGCACTGTCTGTGCCCGGGATAAGACTCCTCGCCAGAAGCCCGCTGGTTTTCTTCATCCTCTGCCTGTCCCCGAACAGCCTTGGTCTCTGATTGGTATGGATTTTATTACAGACCTACCCCCATCCCGTGGCAACACTGTTGTTTGGGTGGTCGTTGATCGATTCTCCAAGATGGCACATTTCATCCCTCTTCCTGGTCTTCCTTCAGCGCCTCAGTTGGCTAAACAATTTTTTGTACACATTTTTCGTCTTCACGGGTTGCCCACACAGATAGAGGCGTCCAATTCGTGTCAAAATTCTGGAGGGCTCTCTGTAAACAACTCAAGATTAAATTAAACTTTTCTTCTGCATATCATCCTCAATCCAATGGACAAGTAGAAAGAATTAACCAGGTCTTGGGTGATTATTTACGACATTTTGTTTCCTCCCGCCAGGATGATTGGGCAGATCTTCTACCATGGGCCGAATTCTCGTATAACTTTAGAGTCTCTGAATCTTCCTCCAAATCCCCATTTTTCGTGGTGTACGGCCGTCACCCTCTTCCCCCCCTCCCTACTCCCTTGCCCTCTGGTTTGCCTGCTGTAGATGAAGTGACTCGTGATCTTTCCACCATATGGAAAGAGACCCAAGATTCTCTTTTACAGGCTTCATCTCGCATGAAAAAGTTTGCCGATAAGAAAAGAAGAGCTCCCCCCATTTTTGCTCCCGGAGACAAGGTATGGCTCTCCGCTAAATATGTCCGCTTTCGTGTCCCCAGTTACAAACTGGGTCCACGCTATCTTGGTCCTTTCAAAGTCTTGTGCCAAATTAATCCTGTCTCTTACAAACTTCTTCTTCCTCCTTCTCTCCGTATTCCTAATGCCTTTCATGTCTCTCTTCTTAAACCACTCATCATCAACCGTTTCTCTCCCAAATTAGTTTCTCCCACTCCTGTCTCCGGTTCTTCTGACGTCTTCTCAGTGAAAGAGATACTGGCCTCCAAGACGGTCAGAGGAAAAAGGTTCTTTTTGGTGGATTGGGAGGGCTGTGGACCTGAAGAGAGATCCTGGGAACCTGAGGACAACATCCTAGACAAAAGTCTGCTCCTCAGGTTCTCAGGCTCTAAGAAGAGGGGGAGACCCAAGGGGGGGGGGGGTACTGTTACGCCGAGCGCTCCGGGTCCCCGCTCCTCCCCGGAGCGCTCGCTTCTCTCTCGCTACCGCAGCGCTCCGGGCAGCTCCACTGACCCGGTGCGCTGCGATACCGTCTCCAGCCGGGATGCGATTCGCGATGCGGGTAGCGCCCGCTCGCGATGCGCATCCCGGCTCCCGTACCTGACTCGCTCTCCGTCTGTCCTGTCCCGGCGCGCGCGGCCCCGCTCCCTAGGGCGCGCACGCGCCGGGTCTCTGCGATTTAAAGGGCCACTGCGCCGCTGATTGGCGCAGTGGTTCCAATTAGTGTGTTCACCTGTGCACTCCCTATTTATACCTCACTTCCCCTTCACTCCCTCGCCGGATCTTGTTGCCATTGTGCCAGTGAAAGCGTTTCCTTGTGTGTTCCTAGCCTGTGTTCCAGACCTCCTGCCGTTGCCCCCGACTACGATCCTTGCTGCCTGCCCCGACCTTCTGCTACGTCCGACCTTGCTTCTGTCTACTCCCTTGTACCGCGCCTATCTTCAGCAGTCAGAGAGGTTGAGCCGTTGCTAGTGGATACGACCTGGTCACTACCGCCGCAGCAAGACCATCCCGCTTTGCGGCGGGCTCTGGTGAAAACCAGTAGTGACTTAGAACCGATCCACTAGCACGGTCCACGCCAATCCCTCTCTGGCACAGAGGATCCACTACCTGCCAGCCGGCATCGTGACAATTGGTCTCTGTATACAGGATTTAATCAGTAAAAGTATGATGGTAACATGCTTTATGATATTTCTTCCTTGTATAGGTCATTTTGTAGCTGTATTTCTATCTTATAAAGGTACTATCTCATGCAGATGTTTCATATTTTATACTATGTTTATGTTACATATATTCCTACTTTTTGTTTTACTAAGAAAGTAAGAAATTATTATTTATTTATTATTATTTATTAATTATTATTATAATTATTTTAAACTGTAAAATCTCAGCATGTACAGCCTACCTGAGTGTAATAAGAGTGTGGTTGCACTAATCACACTCCTATCACCCTCAGATCTCAGCATGCACAGACTACACGTGATAGGAGTGTGATTGCTAAAACCATACTTTACGGTTGCCCTCTGATATTAGTGAGTGTACTGGAGGAGGTAGCTGGGTGTAATTGGGTGTGGATGAGGGTGTGGCTGGGGTGTGGTTAGGGGCATAGCTGGGGCATTGGGCCCTAACCCCAGGCTTTTGGAGACCTAGCAACACCCCTGCTTTGTATTAAGAGGCAGATATTAATTAATGGTCAAAAACATAGTCATCTAACAGAGTGTAAGCTGTTCTGCATTTCTGTACTTGTTAAAAAGTGTCTGTTCTACTAAATTATTAGTTACTGACTTGATACAAGAGCTAAAAAAACAGCCTGTTCATTTCTTAAAAAGATGCTTGATGTGTATTCTCCAGTGCACCAGGGACTCATCACTGTGAAAATGAGAAGCCTTGTGATTAATGAGATATTAAGGAAGAGCCAGGACCATGAGACTAAGATTAAGACTATAGGACAAATCATGCAAGTCTGTGGTATGAGACGAATGCTTAAGGAGACCCTGTATGTTTAGCCGCCACATTGTTACATAAATCTTCAATTAGCTGCTGACTCCGCGGGTTTCAGCAAAAGTTGAATTTGTTAGGAAATAGAATCAGGTGTTAAGGGAGCGGTACAACATTCTTAATAGTCATTGTGAATGAGTTAATGGAATTTGATATTATGAAAAGAGAAAATAAAAATTCCTAGATGACTAACTCCCACATTTAGGGCTGGATTGAGATCAAGGGACTTTATACTGCAGTTGTAGTTGATGTCACATGTCACGTAGAGTGAAATAGGGAAAAGGTGAGTGCCCTTGGCTGGGGACCTTAGCTTAAGCAAGGAGACAGAAATGAAAGGGGCACTTCCCTGGAAAAAAATGTTTTAAATCAACTGGTGCCAAAAAAGTTAAACAGATTTGTAAATTATTTCTATTTAAAAATATTAATCCTTCCACTCCTTATCAGCAGCTGTATGCTACAGAGGAAGTTCTTTTCTTTTTGAATTTCCTTTCTGTCTGACCAAGTGCTCTCTGCTGACACCATTGTCCATGTCAGGAACTGTGCAGAGCAGGAGAGATTTTCTATGTTGATTGGCTCCTGCTCTGGACAGTTCCTGACATGGACAAAGGTGTCAGCAGAGAGCACTGTGGTCAGACAGAAAGGAAATTCAAAAAAATAAAAGAACTTCCTGTGGAGCATACAACAGCTGATAAGTACTGGAAGGATTAAGATTTTTAAATAGAAGTTTAAATTTCTGGCACCAGTTGATCAAAAAAAAAAAAATTTATAATAATAATAATTCCAGCTGAGTACCCCTTTAACATGGATGTGTGGTATCTCAGTACCGGAGTGGGTTGTGTCAGGTAAACATTGCCTCAGGTACTTGTGCTGGGCCTTACTGCTTGGACGATGCTTTGATATTCATTACAGTTTTTGCCTGTTGATTTATAAGGTTTTGCACTGTATATTTAATGGATGTGAAGGATATCTGTCAGGAGGTATGATGCAGAGCAACCATGTGACCCTGATTGTCCAATGGAATGCCACCCTAGCTAGGCCATATATAGTGTAGGGGGAGGAGTTATTCAGTCATTTGAAAACAGGCCACTAGTGGTCTCCCTTCTAGTGGCCGGCTGCAGCCTGACGTGATGTCAAGACTGAATTAGGACTGATGCCGGCCGGGCAATCAGTCCTAATTCCGCCAGCCAGTCAGCCTGCGCTCGCTTCCTTCCTGTCAATCAGACAGGCAGGAGCGAGCGCTGTGAATGCCGGGGCTGCGCGCACTGGCTCACTGGCCTCGCGCGCAGGTCTTCCCCGCCCCGGCAGGGATATCTTGCACGGCAGGACGGCGATGCTCCTATACTCCTCCTCCCTGGGTAGCACATTATATGCTAAACAGGGAGGAGGAGACCCTGGAGCAGCCTGCCATGCTATTGGCCGCTCATGTATGCGTGCTCCCGACAGGAACGCAGCATAGATGAGGTGAGGGCAGAAGTCGGCATCCAGCAGGCGTCAGTGATGTCGCGCCTGCTGGGGAAGTCGGCTTCCAGCAGAGCTACAGCCGGCAGCAGAAGAAAATACATTTATAGGTAGGAAACCATTTTTAAAAGGCAGGGAGGGGGTTAGAGATAGATTAGCAATAGGTAGGGACAGATTTTTTTTTTTTTAAAGATGATGGGAGCTACTCTTTAAGCACTTGCTATTGTGTCCATCTTTACCTTTTCCTTAGTTTAGTTATGAATTGCAATTTCCCATAAAACCCTTTAATCACAATATAATGACATATCAGCATAGTAATGTGGACTGGTGTGATATTGTGCTAAATTGTGTTTGCGCAAAAAAAAAAATGGTGGCAATTTAAAAAGTTGCAGTTCCGTCCACTGCAAAAAGCTGACCATGCCAGGCTACATTCAAGTTGTCTTCTTGAATGAGTCTAAATGATTTGTGCAAAAATGTTGCTATTTTTTCAAACCAATTTATCACCAAAACAACAGGGTAAAATCAATAATAAATTCTGTCCATAGACTTACAAAGTGTTTACACTTCAAGCACACTAGAATGACTGGAGCAGCTTGCGGGTGAGCATTCTTTCCCCTGCTCTCTACGCACAGAAGATGAAGATGGAGATGAAGATAAAGATAAAGATGGTCCCATAGACATTGAGAGTCCACCTGTCCATAGAAACAATCAATTAGATTCCAAACTCTCCGCCATGACCCACAAGGGTTTTTCCAAGTATTGAATCATGTTTTGCAAAGTAATTAAATTATTATTTCACTGAGTAAAATTTAAATACATTTTTAACTTACCGTATATACTCGAGTATAAGCCTAGTTTTTCAGCACGATTTTTTGTGCTGAAAACGCCCCCCTTGGCTTATACTCTAGTGAACAAAAAAAAATGTTTTTGGCTTTAGCTGTGAGGGGATGGTCCCGGCCGTCCATCTCCACCTGTCAATCCCTTATCAGTGGTCTTCAACCTGCGGACCACTAGATGTTGCAAAACTACAACTCCCAGCATCCCCGGACAGCCATCGGCTGTCCGGGCATGCTGGGAGTTGTAGCTTTGAAACATCTGGAGGTCCGCAGGTTGAAGACTACTGAGAAGGGATTGACAGGCGGTGATAATGAAGGGGTGTTAATGACAGGGTGATGATGACAGGGGTGTTAATGACAGGGGTCTGGATGATGATGGGGGTCTGGATGATGACAGGGGGGATGATGATATGGGGGGATGATGTATTTCCCACCCTAGGCTTATAGTCGAGTCAATAACTTTTCCTGGGTTTTTCGGGTGAAATTAGGGGCCTCGGCTTATTTTCAGGTTGGCTTATACTCGAGTATATACGGTATGTAAAATGTGTTTTCCAGATTTTGCTGCTGTTATTTTGTCTCTCAATGTTCAAATAAACCGAATAATTAAAATTATAGACTGATCATTCCACTGTTGGGATCAAACCAAGAGCAAACCAGTTTTGTTTTCAAAAAGAGTCACTAAAACCCCTTTAAAAATGTGCCTTATTCTATGACTGTAAGTTCCACATCCATTATCTGTAAATGTTACGGTGGTAATTGCACTAAGAAAAAGAACACATCGAATCAAAGCAAATCTTTATTTATTCAGGTGTTAAAGGGGTAGACGCATTTCGGGGCTGCACTAGTCTCATTATCAGGATGGATCATTGAGACTTTTCAGAAGACAAGGTGTGAAAACTGGGACGTAATTTTTCAGATCAAAGTAAATGTTCATTCCTTCAAGTGTTAAAGGAATAAATATGTTTTGGGACTGGACTACCCTCTTCACCAGGAACGATCACTTAGACATGTCAGAAAAAAAAAACAATAGGAAGTGAATACTGGAAAGTAACTTGTCAGATCTAAGTCAATTTTTCTTAATTTGGGTATAAAAGTAGTTATCACGTTTTGGGACTGAACTACTTTCTTCATCAGGAAGAATCACTTAGACATGTCAGAAGATAAAAACTATGAGAAGTGAAAGCTGGGGCCCTACTGATGTCTGGAATAGGAGTGGACTGTGGAACTTGCTAATGTACATGAAGCTATGATTTTCATCTGCTATTTCTGTATCTTGATATAATTGTGATTATTCTGAAGCTTCCAGACCTTAGGTCATAGTGGATATTTCCAGTTAATACTTAAAGCAATAAAGATTTATTAGAGGTCAAACAGAGACAAATCTCATTGAATTCCGATTCATTTTCAGCACACGTGTTTACATAAATAACATGTTCTGAGATTGTGGAACAGTGTTGGCAAAACCATCATTGACAATGCTGCTTTTCATTCATTTGTAATATTGCCAGCAGAAAAAGTGGATGATTAGTCAAAGTGACAGGTTGGCGCCCGGGGATCGCCTCTTGTGCATATCATTAGGAAATCAATAGGGTTGATATGCGAGGGTATGTGCTATTTACTGAGGCTCACTGGAAGAATCAGAGGGATAAGCACTTAGCATTCACTGTACACAAAAAAACATTGCTGGAGATGGACACAGGGAGTGAAGGTGAGAAGTGTCACCTCCTCAAACAGATTGCTCCTCTGTAAGGGTCTCAGATGCCTTCACGAATGACAATTATTCAATCTAATATTCTTCTCAAACTGAGACAAGCATTTCTATACTGTTGGTAGAAAACATGTGTCATTACTCTTGGACATTTCAAAGTAATGAGAAAGAAGAGATAAACCAAAGAAATGAGGGACTACAGAGCAATTCACAAATAACAAGAGTCCCCTGTCCATGGTGCTGAAGGAGCTACAGCCTACATTGGCCCTCCTTTACTATTGTAAACCCAACATGTTACATAGTCAGGCTGGGTTCACATCACGTTTTCAGCCATACGGGACCGCATATGACCGGGGGGTAATACCGGGTGCTCCCGTATCCCTGCCGTATGCTGCCCGTATGCAATTCATTTCAATAAGCCGACCAGAGTGAAACGCTGACTCCGGTCGGCTCATTTTTGCCCCGTATGTGGTTTTCCCACCAGACCTAAAACCGTGGTCGGCATACGGCAGGGATACGGGAGCACACAGTTTTAGCTCCCCCAGCCATATGCGGTCCCGTATGGCTGAAAACATGATGTGAATCCAGCCTTACATATTTAGTATGGTCGAAAAAAGACATATGTCTATCAAGTTCAACCAAGGAATTGAAGGGAAGGGGTATGGTGGGATGAAGGAGAAGTGATTTTATTTCTGCATAAGCATTAATGTTATTTTGTTCTAGGAACGTATCTAACCCTGTTTTAAAGGAGATGTCCGGGGCAGACTTTTTCTATTCCATCCTGCCCGAGCTGCAAAGAAAGACAAAAAAAAACTTTCACTTACCTTCCTACGTTCCCCCGGAGCTCTGCAACAGCCGATCGGTCGGCCGGGCTGTCTGCTTCCTACTTCCTTTAGCCTGGTACGTCACACGGCGCTTCAGCCTATCACCGGCCGAGTCGGGACATCGCCGTGGCTGGTGATAGGCTGAAGCGCCGTGTGACATACTGGGCTAAAGGAAGTAGGAAGCAGACAGCCCGGCCAACCGATCAGCTGTTGCAGAGCTCCGGGGGAACGTAGGAAGGTAAGTGAAAGTTTTTTTTGTCTTTCTTTGCAGCTCGGGCAGGATAGAATAGAAAAAGTCTACGCCGGACATCTCCCTTAAAGCTTTCAACTGTTTCGGCTGTGACCAGTTCCTGAGGTAGTCTGTTCCATAAATTCACAGTTCTTATAGTAAAGAAGGCATGTCGGGTTGTTTTGTCGGGTTGTGCGCCAGATTCTGGCGCATAACTGCAGGAATTCTGTCTGTGCCAGAATGTGCACCAGAATTTAAACCAGAATGGAAAAGAAACTCCACCAACTCTCTATTTTCCAGAGAAAACCTAAGAAAAAGGGTTGTGGCCTATGGGGAAAGGGGGCATGGCTATCAAAAAGGGGCACGTCCCTGACATTTTCACCAAAATAAAACTACTTATTTACTAAGGTTTCCACAGAAAATGTCTAGGATTCGAGCTGAGAAAAACCCCACGTAGGGGAAAGTGAAAAATGTAGAGAAACCTTAGTAAATACCATGGAAAATAAAATTGTAGGGAATTAAAAACCCCAAAGAAAACTGCACAACACTCTTAGTAAATCAGGGTCATTGTGTGTTTATGTAGGACAGTTACGACTTTAGTGTAACATTACATAGGGGTTAAAAGGACAGATCAATAGAGTTATTTCTCTTCAACATGACATTAACTCTTCTATCTCAGCAAACAACCATAAGCCTCCATGATAAGCTAAAATGTACATTATGACAGTAAGTTATAAACCTTCCACGCCTGCTTTTTAGGCATATAAAGGTCAAAAATATTAGTGGAAGCCCTTATAACCCGTCGGTCTGATGCGATCTGCTCTTTTGATGCCATGTACCTGTGGTACTATTTTTGTTTTTAATGAATTTTGAATAAAGAAAATAACTATTTTCACGAACTTGCTGAGGAACTTGCCGAAAATACACCCTACCCCGAAAATAAGCCCTAGCTGAATTATCGGGGTGGGCTGCAAAGCCCTACCCCGAAAATAAGACCTAGGGCCAGGGGTACTCAACTGGCGGACCGCGGCCGCCAGTATTGTGATGCGGACCCCCCCCACCTTTGGCTGGTCCCTTGGCAAGTTAAATGAGCCGGGGCAGGGACGCTGACGCTTTAAAACGTCTGCACGTATGCACGCCCGAAGTCACGGACGTGTCCCTGCCCCGGCTGCTACCGGTAAGCAGCAGAAGGAGATCCCTCCGCCGCCGCCGAGAGCTGCAGCTTCAGTTGCGGACGCTATGAAGGTGGGGAATTGCTGGTTTATTATGGCAGAGGGGTGGGGGGGCAATGTAGGAGTGTGTAGGACGACGGGGGAAGGGGAGGATGGGAGGCTGAAGCAGTGTGGGGGATGGGGGGGCTGCAGGAGTGTGGAGGATGGAGGGCTGCGGGAGTGTGGAGGATGGGGGCTGTGGGAGGATGAGGGGGGTGCGGCATCCTCCACACTGCTACAGCCCCCCACCCCCCACAGCCCCCCCATCCGTCAAACTCCTGAAGCCCCCCATAAATAAGCACTACCCTGAAAATAAGCCCTAGTGTGTTTTTTGTGACTAAAATTAATATAAGACCCACTCTTATTTTCGGAGAAACATGTGTCATCATTGTCCCTAAAAAAAACAATTCCGTAGCATTTAGGTGAATAACATCTATAAATTAGTGTTGGGCGCGAATATTCGCATTTCAAATTTTTATTGTGAATATCGCAAATTTGTGAATATACCGTATTTATCGGGGTATACCACGCACCGGCCTATAACACGCACCCTCATTTTACCAAGGATATTTGGGTAAAAAAAGTTTTTTACCCAAATATCCATGATAAAATGAGGGTGCGTGTGTGCGCGTGTATACCCCGATATACCCCCAGGAAAGGCAGGGGGAGAGAGGCCGTCGCTGCCCGCTTCTCTCCCCCTGCCTTTCCTGGGGTCTAGAGCGCTGCTGTCGGCCCCTTTCACCCCCTGGTTATCGGCGCCGCTGCCCGTTCTGTCCCCCTGACTATCGTGCCGGCGCCGATAGCCAGGGGGAGAGAAGCGGCGCCGACAGCCAGGGGGAGAGAAGGGGCAGCGGCACCCATTGCCGGCGCCGCTGCCCTGTTGCCTCCCCCCATCCCCGGTGGCATAATTACCTGAGTCGGGTCCGCGCTGCTCCAGGCCTCCGTCATGCGTCCCCAGCGTCATTGCTATGCGCGGCGCTCTGACGTCATGCGCCGCGCCGTTCAGCGCATAGCAATGATGCCGGTGACGCACGACGGAGGCCTGGAGCAGCGCGGACCCGACTCAGGTAATTATGCCACCGGGGATGGGGGAGGCAACGGGGCAGCGGCGCCGGCAATGGGTGCCGCTGCCCCTTCTCTCCCCCTGGCTGTCGGCGCCGCTTCTCTCTCCCTGGCTATCGGCGCCGGCACCGATAGTCAGGGGGACAGAACGGGCAGCGGCGCCGATAACCAGGGGGTGAAAAGGGCCGACAGCAGCGCTCTAGACCCCAGGAAAGGCAGGGGGAGAGAAGCGGGCAGCGACGGCCTCTCTCCCCCTGCCTTTCCTGGGGGTGTATCAGCGTATAACACGCACACAGACTTTAGGCTAAAAATTTTAGCCTAAAAAGTGCGTGTTATACGCCGATAAATACGGTATTCGCTATATATTCGAAATTACAAATATTCACTTTTTTTCACATTCGCATTTTCCTCCTTTTCACTTGTGGGCCAATTAGAATGATGCAAATACACTTGTCAGAGGTTATCAACAACATCCCTAGCAACCAATAGTAAAGTTGCCCACCCCCTCACTGTTTTCTTCCTCGAATATGTGAATATAAGGAATACGCGGAATTCGCGAATATAGGACAAATATTCATCTATATATTTGGGAAATATCGCAAATTCGAATATGGGCAATGCCGCTCATCACTACTATATATTGTCTCTTTTTACCATGTTGAAAAATGAATCAAGCCACAGTGGCTAAACGCATTTGGGGGGAGATTTATCAAAACCTGTTCAGAGGAAAAGTTGCCCAGTTGCCCATAGCAACCAATCAGATCACTACTTTCATTTTTGAAAAGGCCTCTGAAAAATGAAAGAAGCAATCTGATTGGTTGCTATGGGCAACTGGGCAGCTTTTCGTCTGGATGGGTTTTAATAATTCTTCTCCATTGTTTCCCAACAAGTGCGCTTGCAACTGTTGCAAAACTACAACTCCTAGCATGCCCGGACAGCCTTTGGCTGTCCGGGCATGCTGGGAGTTGTAGTTTTGCAACAGCTGGAAGCACACTTGTTGGGAATCACTGCCCTTAAAGGTGCTGTGGCCCCCCCAATCTCCTGTAGGGGGACCGGCCTTACCGCGGCTTTGCGCAGCTTTGTGCGGCTTATGCGCGTGTCGTCGACCTCACTGGGGTCCATGACACGCCCCCTTCATTCAGCTCTATGGGAGAGGCGGGGATGCACGAATGCTGCATCCCTGCCTCTCCCATAGAGATACATGGAGGGAGCTTGTCGCCCGCGGCCCATTAACCTTGAACACCTGCTTTTTAGGCATATAAGGGTCAAAAATATTAGTGGAATCCCTTATTTGCCAAAAAATTGGGCACATTTTTTCGGTCATTTTTACACCAGTCACGTTTGGACTCATCATACATCTAATTTATTACAATAACTCAGCAAACTGGTGTTTGTTGTGGCGGAAATCTACACCAGCTCAGAGCGTGTGGGAGAGGCCTTAGCCTCTGAATGAATCGACTGAATGCTACGGCCACTGGGACATTACCAAACTTGACTGGTATGTAAAATGTAAAGTAATGAAATAAAACAATGGGACATACTCACTACTATTGCCTAATTATTAAAGGGGTATTCCAGGATTTCAGGAAAAAAACTTTATTTAAATTTTTTATATCAACTGGCTCCAGAAAGTTAAACAGATTTGTAAATTCCTTCTATTAAAAAATCTTAATCCTTTCAATAATTATCAGCTGCTGAAGTTGAGTTGTTCTTTTCTGTCTGGCAGCAGTGCTCTCTGCTGACATCTCTGCTTGTCTCAGGAACTGCACAGAGTAGAAGAGGTTTGCTATGGGGATTTGCTTCTACTCTGGACAGTTCCCGAGACAAGTGTCATCAGAGAGCACTTAGTTAGAAAAGAGCAACTCAACTTCAGCAGCTCATAAGTACTGAAAGGATTAATATTTTTTTTAATAGAAGTAATTTAAAAATCTGTTTAACTTTCTGGAGCCAGTTGATAGATATAAAAAAAGATTTTTTTAAACAGTGTAAACTTAGGCCTGTTTCACAGCATTGTTCAGGCGCTGCTCAATGCACGTGCCGCAATAGGTCCTGGCGTATAGGTTAAATGGATCCATAGACCACCCTATGTCCAACGGAGGTAAAAAAGTATGTCATTGTGGCCTTCGTTTGGGATTTATGCATGCCTGGAGTTGTAGTTTTGCAACAGCTGGAGGCACTCTGATTGGGAAACACTGCCCTAATGGTTTCCTCCTCAGGTTTTTTTTTTTTTTTCTCTTCATGCTGGAGGCTGGAGGAGCACGCTGTCATTATCAGACAGGCTATTGGAGAGATGCTTAGCTCTGCTCACAACTTAAAGGGGTACTCCTGTGGATTTTTTTTTTTAAATCAACTGGTGCCAGAAAGTTAAACAGATTTGTAAATTACTTCTATTTAAAAATCTTAATCCTTCCAGTACTTATCAGCTGCTATATGCTCCAGAGGAAGTTGTGTCGCTCTTTCCGGTCTGACCAGACTGCTCCCTGCTGCCACCTCTGTCCATGTCAGGAACTGTCCAGAGCAGGAGAGGTTTGCTATGGGGATTTGCTCCTGCTCTGGACAGTTCCTGACATGGACAGAGGTGTCAGCAGAGAGCACTGTGGTCAGACAGAAAACAACTACACAACTTCCTGTGGAGCATACAGCAGCCGAAAAGTACTGGAAGGATTAAGATTTTAAAACAAAAGTAATTTACAAATCTGTTTAACTTTCCGGCACCAGTTGATTTAAAGCCTTTCATTTCAAGTAAAAAGTTCATTGATTTCTTGCGTTTCTCGAAAACCGGAATATGACTCCCCCGAGACTAGAGGCGTCTAGTGACCCTGCCTGGCAGTGACGGCAAAGTGCTTGTATTGTGCAACCAATGTCAAATATACGACCATCCAATTCTCAGTTCATTACCAAAGCTGTAGTTATCGATGTAAATATTATCATGACGAATGGCTGGGATGAACAAGCAATGTCACCGACGTATGTCCTGACGTATGTTCTGACATGTATATCACTTAGCAAAGATTTCCTCTATGTTGATATTTTATGTTTACATCATCTCTTTTATTCATTTATACATTTCCTATAAAGGATCTTCTTGATTTGCCATAGAAATAACACGGAAAGAATAGATAAAAAAAAGATGAATAAACCTACAGATCCAAACAGATTTGTGTTCGTTAGAAGCAGCGCTGAGGATGTTACATGCGCACCCTGTCTGGTACCCTACAGAAGCCCCCTGTGGCACGGCAGGAGTTCGGAGACCCCACAGGGAGTCTTATTCTTTGTATCTTCGTATCTCGCACTTTTTCTCATCTCCAAGTATCTGTGACATCTCAATCACTTTCACGATCCAATCGTTCTGGCCGCTGATTAGGATTCTATTTTAAACTCTTTTAAAAAAAAATGTATTTATTTATTTTATTTACCGTTTTTTTCGCCCTATAGGACGCATCGGCATATAAGACGCACCCAATTTTAAAGGTGCAAAATCTAGAAAAAAAAGATTCTGCACCCAACAGTGATCTCCAACCTGCGGACCTCCAGATGTTGCAAAACTACAACTCCCAGCATGCCCGGACAGCCGTTGGCTGTCCGGGCATGCTGGGAGTTGTAGTTTTGCAACATCCAGAGGTCCGCAGGTTGAAGACCACTGGTATAGGAGGTAGTACTCACGTGTCCCCGCCGCTACGGACCCGTCACTGCCCGTCACCGCTGCCCTGGATGTCGCTCCATCGCTGTCGCCGCGTCCCCGTGGTGTCCCCAACGCTCCGGACGTCTTCTTCCCCGGGATCCACGCTCTCCGTCGCCGTCATCACGTCGCTACGCACGCCGCTCCTATTGGATGACGGGGCGGCGTGCGCGATGACGTCGAAGGAGAGCGCTGGCCATTCAGGGGATCCCGGCCCGGAACAGACGCCGAGGAGGCAGGTAAGGTCCCTCCCGGTGTCCTGTAAGCTGTTCGGGACGCCGCGATTTCACCGCGGTGGTCCCGAACAGCCCGACTGTGCAGCCGGGTTAGTGTCACTCTGCCTTCAGACGCGACGGTCAGCTTTGATTGCCGCGTCTGAAGGGTTAATACAGGGCATCACAGCGATCGGTGATGTCCTGTATTAGCTGCGAGTCCCGGCTGTTGATGGCCGCAGGGACCGCCGCGATAGGTGTGCGTATTCGCCGGGAAGAAAAAGTGCGTCTTCTACGGCGAAAAATACGGTAGTTTTTATAATTTTTTTTAATGTTTTGCCTTTGCAAAAAGTTTTTTATTTTATTTAATTTTTTATTCAGCTGCCACCTAGATATATATATATATATATATATATATATATATATATATATATATATATATATATATATATTTCTCGCTCTGTATTATCCCTTCTCAGCAATCTCCCATTATCATTGGAACCTGAGCGTGGATGAAGCACAAAGCAGCCGCTCGCTAGAACAGGATACAGACAGAGCATGGAGGTTTACATTTTGCCTTGTTGAATTAGGAACCCCTCTGTTACATAAGCCATTAGCAAAGTATTCACCTCCCTTATAAAAAGCCTTTTATTCGCCGCGCAAATATTTCTTTCCATTGACAGCGCCTGAATTTGACAGCTCCCGCAGAGCCCCGGTTTAGCTGTAACAGGATGCAACTGCAGGGGAAAAAAAATAAAAATAATAATAATCTGATAGATTTTTACTCATTTAACATTGCCTTTGTTTAAAATGTTCTTTGTTAACCGTTTCGCTGTTGAGTCGCTTTTGCCGCTTATGTCCTGTCCTTAACAGGACGCGGTTTTAGTCAGGAACTTCAAATTTGCTAGTGGCACCAAGATAGACAGAAAACATTTGGCAATGTTCCACTTAAAGGAAACAAATAGCAAATCCAAGTGATCTCGTCTATCTGGTAGTGTAGTAGACGATGATTAAGAGCACCTAGGGTCCCGAAACCCGTCGGTCTGATGCGATCTGCTGTTATGATGTCATGCACCTGTGGTACTTTTTTTTCAATTAATTTTGAATAAAGAAAATTTAATTCTGTAGCATTTAGGTAAAAAAAACATCTATGTATTGTCTCTTTTTGCCATGTTGAAAAATGAATCAAGCCAAAATGGCGCAATGTTTCCCAACAAACATGCCTCCAGCTATTGCAAAACTACAACTTCCAGCATGCCCGGACAGCCTTCGGCTGTCCGAGCATGCTGGGAGTTGTAGTTTTGCAACAGCTGGAGTCCCACTGGTTGGAAATTACTGCTCTTAAAGGGATACTCCGCTAGAAAACATTTTTATTTTAATCAACTGGTGCGAGAAAGTTAAACGGATTTGTAAATTACTTCTATTTAAAAATCTTAATCCTTCCAGTACTTATCAGCAGCTGTATGCTCCACAGGAAGTTCTTTTCTTTTTTGAATTTCCTTTCTGTCTGACCACAGTGCTCTCTGCTGACACCTCTGTCCATTTTAGAAACTGTCCATAGTAGGAGCAAATTCCAATAGCAAACCTATCCTGCTCTGGACAGTTTGGACAGAGGTGTCAGCAGAGAGCACTGTGGTCAGACAGAAAGGAAATAAAAAAAAAAAAAAAAAAGAACTTCCTGTGGAACATATAGCAGCTGATAAGTACTGGAAGGATTAAGAATTTTAAATGTAAGTCATTTACAAATCTGTTTAACTTTCTGGCACCAGTTGATTAAAAAAAATGTTCCCAGTGGAGTACCCCTTTAAGGGTAGCTTTCATTGATGCACAGGATTTGATGCACAGGATTTTCTGCTGCAGATTTCAATGTAAACTAAATGACTGAGCGCAGCTTCTAATTGGCAGTTACAAATCCTGCCCAGACAGACACGCCCCGACAGACACGCCCCCTCCATTCAGCTTTATGGGAGAGGCTGGGATGAACAAACACTGCTTCTCCGCCTCCCCATAGAGATACATGGAGGGGGCATGCTGAGGCCCCGTACTGGAGATCTCGGGGGTCCCAGCGTTTGGACCCCCCGGAACAGACACTTATCCCCTATCTTGCGGATAGGTGGTTTGTTGAATTAGGCTGTAGTTCTCCTTTAAGGTTCCCTCCCTCTTTTCTGTGTGCTGGTGGATGATTCTTTGTGAGTTGTAGTTTTGCAACAGCTGGAGGCACTCTAGTTGGGAAAGGCTGTCATAGCCAGACCAAGCTCTGCTCACAACTAGATGCTCTTTATATCAAGCAAAAAGTTTACACAATTAATTGGTTACTTATGTGTGGTGTCCCGGTACTGGATTGCATCCGTTACCTTGTGGTGAGGTCCCCAAAGTCAGAGTCCCTAGGTACCGGTGGGGTCCTCATTAATAGTTAGCCCCTTGTCATCCCTTTAATAGTTAAAACTATTCAAATTCTAAGTGTATATATGTATATAATGTATACTTACCTGGTTGTAGCGTCGCAGGACCTGCGGGTCACGTGATGCGTTCCAAAACTCTATGGTTTATGGTTCAAGGGCCTTTGGAGGAAGTCAGGTGATCGCCCATCATGCATTGTAAAGGTGAGTGACAGCTGACATGGACCAATCCAAAACGGCCCTCCCCCTGCCAATATAAGGGAGCGGCGGCCATTAATCTTCTCTTTCCTCGTGGGCTGCTGATAGAGGAGGATCTGCGCAGCTGTCGTCAGCAGTGACTAGGCCCAAGCCTTGCGGCAACGGCCATCTTACAAAAATGTGAGTTACCTCAATCCCTCTTAAGTCTGCAAGATCACCGGACCTAAACAGACCCCTAAATCCGGACGGATCTCTGCATCTTTTCTAATTCTGCTAGTCATTGGATAAGCTAATGGTCCGCGGCATCTGTCAATCACTGCCGTGCTGTATAGAGACTGTATTGCTAAGACTGTTGCTGTTAATTGGATGTACCGCAAGTACCTCAGTAAAGTTTATACAAGTTCAAGTTCATCCCTATTGTGGACCTTCATTCATTTAAGCACGCACCTATCGTTTCTGGGAAGGGTGGTGATAGGCCGAAGATTCACCTCAGTGTATTAACCCTCACCCTGTTTCACAAGTGACAGGGGTTAAGTTAACCCCTCATATACCGAAGGAACACCCCAACTACACTACACCCCAAAGGCTGCTACCACATATGTTTCTTGAAAACATGAAGAGGACTCCCTCCACTCTAAAGGTATCTAAAGGCCTTTATTGTGCAGCCATCTTGTCAAATGTAAAACCATTCAATTCTCGGTTCATTGCCTAAGCTGTAATCATTGATGTTAATGTTATTGTGCAAATGTAGGCATAGCTGGGATGAGTGTGGTTTGTCGCCGACGTGTCTTCATTAGTATCATCAGTGTATAAATTTCCTGCATTCTAATATATTTATGTTAGACCCAGCATGAAATCACTCAGTACATTGGTTGCGAAACACTGGCTTAAAAGGGTACCCCACCCCTAGACATCTTATCCCTATCCAAAGGAAAGGGATAAGATATCTGATCATGGGGGTCCTGCCGCTGGGAACCCCGTGAAATCTCCTGCAGCACCCTGTGTCATCTGCTGAATGAAGCGAAGTTCGATACAGGGGCAGGAGTATTGTGACGACACTGCCCCGCCCCGCTTGTGATGTCATGACCACGCCCCCTATATGCAAGTCTATGGGAGGAGTCATGACAGCTGTCAAGCTCCCTCCCATAGACTTGCATTAAGGGGGCGTGGCCGTGACATCACGAGCCTCTGGCGCTGCACCCGAACACCGGGTTCAGCAAGGAGATTGCAAGGGTCCCCAGCGGCAGGACCCCCGTGACTGGGGATAAAATGTCTAGGGGCGGAGTACCCCTTTAAAGCCTTTACAGTAATGCCCATAGAACTTAGTTAGAGAGGGGGGGGGGGGTTCAGGATCAGGGTATCCATAAACACTGTACCCTTTTAAGGCCAAAATAGGCCTGGCTGTAAATGGGCTAATAGGACAATGGATATTTCCTATGATTTCATGTGCTGAATGCCTGTTGCCTATAAAATAGTAGCTCTGAGTATATACTCAGTGGCAGGCTGGTTTTCTTGAGGTTTTCTGAGGCTATCTTGAGGAATTGATTCTGACCCATCCTCCATTTATAAAGAACGGGCCACCTTTACTGTGCAAGTAAATGACATATCATCAATAAGGTCAGATGAGTTGTTGTGGGATCAGTCAATAATAAATAGCCCCTTGTGGTAAGTGACTGTCGTGAAAGTGCGCTCTAAATTGGGTTGCCTTCTAATGAACCTTTGGGAACCATTATTATGTCAGAACCTGATCCTCTGGCACTCTTGTTCTGTAGGTCAGATGTGTCCACCCTGACCTTTCCATGAATGTATTCAAAGGGGTATTCCTGCTTTATACATCTTGGGGGAGATTTATCAAAACCTGTCCTGAGGAAAAGTTGCTGAGTTTCCCATAGCAACCAATCAGATCGCTTCTTTCATTTTTGAAAAGGCCTCTGAAAAATTAAAGAAGCGATCTGATTGGTTACTATGGGGCAACTCAGCAACTTTTCCTCGGGACAGGTTTTGATAAATCTCCGCCCTTTGGATAGGGGTTATGATGTATGATCGGGGGGTCCCGCCGCTGGGACCCCCGCAATCTCGGTGCAGCCCCCTGCATTCTGTGCTGGGCGCTGCCTCCGAGACTGAGATGTGACGTCACGGCCACGCCCCCCTGGTGATGTAACACCACAACCCCTCCATTCATGCCTATGGGAGAGGTTTTGGGGGCCGCCATGCCCCCTCCCATAGACATTAATGTAGGGTGCGTGCCGTGATGTCCCAAGGGGGCGTGGTTGTGACATCATGTCTCGGTCGCGGGGGGCAGTGCCTGGCACAGAATTGTGGCACTGAGATCGCGAGGGGTCCCATGGATGTTTTTGCACTGATTTTTTATTGCTTATTTGTTCCTTGTTTCCTTCCATTTTGCTGTTACACAGAGAAAGATAAGATAAATCCATCGGGTGGATTTTCTGCTCTTTTAGTGTTCGGCTCGGTTCACATTCCGTTTTAAGCAATACGGGACCGTATACGGCTCAGGGGAGCGAAAACCGGGCGCCCCATATCCCAGCTGTATTTGGCCCATATGTAATGCATTTCAAGGAGTCGACCGGAGTGAAACGCTGACTACAGTCGGCTAATTTTTGCCCAGTACGCGGTTTTCCCATCAGACCTAAAACCGTGGTACACCACGGTTTTAGGTTCTGTTTTAGGTAGACCACGGTTTTAGGTCCAGTGGCAAAACCGCATACGGGGCAAAAATTAGCTGACCGGAGTCAGCATTTCACTCTGGTCGGCTCATTGAAATGCATTACGTACGGGCCGGATACGGCTGGGATACGGGAGCGCCCAGCTGTATACGGTCCTGTATTGCTTAAAACATAATGTGAACCCAGCCTTACAGATAACAGCAGTGAGGATGTTGTACACCAGCGCAGACTGTGGACAGGGGGGATATAATCCTTGGAAGACAGCTCACACGGGAGAAGAGAGCACACAGATGGCAGTCTGGTGGGCAAAATCATATAGGCCGTGTGCAAGTATTACAATAATATAGGGCTCATACAGCAGTCTAAAGAGTCTGTAGAAGCAAAACTAAGCAACATTTTTAATAAGGATCTATGGAGAAAAGTACAAACCAAGATTAAAAAGTGTTTTTTAAAGGTGTCTATAGCCTTTAAAGGGGTACTTCACATTTAGTTCTGAACGCTGTGTGAATGCTGCAGGGTGGGTCAAACCCCCTCGCAATGTCATGCCACACACCCTCAATGCAAGTCTATGGGAAGGGGCGTGCCCACCTTCGCAGCAAGCGCACACAGCGTTTGGAACTAAATGTTCTGAACATTGGCAGGTGGAGTACCCCTTTAAGGCCTCCTGTTTTTCTCAATTAAATTCAAGACTTTATTGGGACATGCTATCAAAACCCTAGAGAGGCTGTAATTCACACTGGTACATCAAGGGTCTGGTGAGGGGAACATGGTGCTGGCCCGCGAGTCAGGTCTGTGTCATAATCGACAGATACCTATCAGCAGCAGACATATTGACAGATAATGACAGATATTGCAGAACCCTTCGATGTCTATCATTTAAATGGTTAAATGCTTGGATCTATGTAGATTACGGCACTTAAACATTAAATGCTGGTAATCCCTGGTGTCTAGTGGTCCCATCAGCACCCCTGTGATGAACTGCAGGGTGCCAGTGGGTTGTTGGGAAAGCCCTGGCCTTACCTGTGCCATTGGGTCTTCCATGAAACAGCAATTGTTAAAGGAGTACTCTGGTAAAAAAAAAATATATATATATTTTTAAATCAACTGGTGCCAGAATATTAAACAGATTTGTAAATTACTTTTATTTAAAAATCTTAACCCTTCCAGCTCCAGAGGAAGTTCTTTTCTTTTTACATTTCTTTTCTGTCTGATAACAGTGCTTTCTGCTGACACCTCTGTCTGTCTCAGGAACTGTCTCGAGCAGGATGGACGCTGTCAAATACAAAAACTTTTGATATGTTGTAAAGCATGTATAACCAATAGGTTTTGCAATTGCTTTCATTAGAAAATTTTCATTATGTCATTCTGAAAAAGCCAGTCAAACAACTGCCCCCCCCCCCCCCTGCCTGCTTGGACACATACTAGTCCTGCTCTGTCCATGCATCATCACCTATGTCATGGACACACTTCTTTGATTGACAGCTGTGAGTGTAGGGCTCAGAGCTGGAGGAAAAATCCTCCCACTGTCAGCTTGTGTCCCGTTACTGTCAGTGAGGACAAGCTGGAAGTTGTAGTTTTGCTAATGCTAGGGGAGATGTGAGCAGACAGCATACTGAGGGAGGGGGCGGAGACCTGCACAGTGAGGCCACACACCCTCCCTTTCAGAGGAATTCAGACTAGTGAGCTAAATTAAAAGTGTAATGGAAAAATAAATAAAGGTGCTAGACACATTAGAAATTAGATCTACATGGTCAGGATTAGGTACTGAGTGATATATATAAAAAAAAAAATTGTTGGATCTGACGGGTACACTTAAAAAAAGTCCTATTCCCCTATAACTTCTTTTTATTTTTCTGCATATGGGGATGTATGAGGGCTCATTTTTTGTTTCGTGATCTGAAGTTATTATAGGTACCCTTTTTGTTTTGATCTGACTTTTTGATCGATTTTTTTTTTTTTTTTTTTATGGGAAAAGGGGGGGGGGGTTTGATTCAGACTTTTATTAGGGAAGGGGTTAAATCACATTTATTAACACTTTATTTTCATTTTTTTTTTTTTGCAATGTTATAGCCCCCATAGGGGACTATAACATTGCACACAATGATTTCCTATATTGATCACTGCTATGCAATCGCATAGCATTAATCAGTGTTATCGCCGCTCGACTGCTCCTGCCTGGATCTCAGGCATGGAGCAGTCATTCGGCAATCGGACAGGGAGGAGGCAGGTAGGGACCCTCCTTGTGTCCGTACAGCTGATCGGGACAACACGGTTTCACCGCGGTGGTCCTGATCAGCCCATCTGAGCAGCCGGGAAGGTTTCACTTTCATTTCAGAAGCGGCGATCAACTTTGATCACCACATCTGAAGGGTTAACATTGGGCATCACCATGGTCAGTGATGCCCGGTATTAACCGCCGATCCCGGTCGTTGATGGCCGCTGAGACCGACCAGATATGGCACGGGGTAACCGCGTGACCCCACGTTATATTGCCGGAGCCGGCGCTGGACGTAAATATACGTCCTGCGTCGTTAAGGGTTTAAAGCCTGCCTTAGGATATCATTGATTAATGTTATGCAATAGTATTACATTATGATCTATTACATTACATTATAATCTATGTAAATGAGTCACCTAATATCACAGGTTATTGATACTAGATTTATGGGGATAGAACGATAACCCCATATTTTTCAGCCGATGGCTGTCCGGGCATGCTGGGAGTTGTAGTTTTGCAACATCTGGAGGTCCGCAGGTTGAAGACCACTGATGAAGGGATTGACAGGCGGTGATGATGAAGGGGCGGGGGATGATGACGAGGGAGATGATGACAGGGTGATAATGACGGGGGTCTGGATGATGACATGGGGGGATGATGTATTTCCCACCCTAGGCTTATAGTTGAGTCAACAACTTTTCCTGGGTTGTTGGGGTGAAATTAGGGGCCTCGGCTTATATTCGGGTCGGCTTATACTCGGGTATATATGGTAAATGAACCAAAGGAAGAGCACGATAAATAGATATTTGAAGTTTATACATTTTAAGCACTTCTTATTATTGATGAAATCCTTCCAACTTGGCCATGATAATTTATTTGACTTAAATTTGGCTCTACTCTTGATCTAAAATAGTCGAGATTGTATATAATGAAGCTTTGACATTCTGCGCTAGATTTATAAAACACTTTTATTTTATTTACACATTCGAGACCACTGGTTCCAGTAATGGTTTGTTGTGCGATGACATACAAATAAATTAGATTCCGTGAAATTCCATATGTTATGAAACAACCACTAAAATCCATAACAAGAGATTAGAATCTTATATTAGACAAATGGGAACATCGATAGCACAGAGGTCACTTTTGTAGATGGTCCTAATCCTATTCATACTCCATAATAAATGATATCACTGTGTGCACAGCGTACCGACTGTATACGCCGTCATTATGGGCCATGCTAACATTTACAAAGTACTTCTCAGGGGCAAGCATGTTACTCATTCCGGGATTTTTTACCGGAAAATGGTTAAACATTCCTTTTGATCTTTGTATATACGTTTAAGGTGAAACATTCATTAATGAGAGCATCAAAAGGAGCGCAGGAGGGGAACTATAAATAGTATCAATGGGGAAACCGTGTTTTTCGGCTTTATTAGATTGGGAAGATTGCCTATACATTGGTTAAATATTTTCAATTAGGAATAGAAATAAAGAAAAGAGCATCGTATCTACGAGCTGTGGGGCTGGACAAAGTCCAGCCCCACAGCTCATAGATGCAATGCTCTTTTCTTTATCAGCAAAGTGCTACATGAAACATAGGTATAGACAACGGAAGTGACACATTTTGGCCTTTCTCATAGGCCTTAGTGGTGGTGCTGCACTCCTCTTTCAAGCTGCCAGCCTTCAGGAGCGCAGCACTGTCACATCACATACTCAGTAAATAATTACTGTGTATGTGATAGTGCTTTGCTCCTGATTTTTTTTTTTAATTTTAAGAGCTGAGGCAATTGCTCTCTATCATCCAAAGTGCAAGAAAAAGTGCAAACCTGTCACACGAAAAAAGTGCACAAAGGATGCGGTCTATCGCTAAGCCCTTCTCCAACAGAAGAGAGGCCCCCCAACAAACCTACCCTTCACCTCTGGGCCAAAAGGTACCTGCAAGGATCCAGGTTCGATGCCCCTTTTCACCGAAGCTACTAAGGGGCCGCAAATGCACCTGGCTTTAACCTAGGCGTTAACCAAGGTATCAGCCCAGGTGCCGTAAACTGATGGCATCTTGATCGAAGCTGAGATGCCTAGGGGTTGAAGGGAGGTGAAGAACCAAATGGCCACACACACCTCCCCTAGACCGCCAGGAGGGACACCTAGAAGGGCTACCGCATCCTGTCAAATCCTGTGTAAAAACAAAACACGTAAAGTGGCACAGTGACAAACAAAAAGAATAAATAAGTGGATGAGTGCAGACATACTGCCCGGTCATCCAGCTGGATCTATAAAAAAATTTCCCTGATCCTAGCCAGAAGGCCGGGATACCAAGGGTGAGTGCCAAAGGTGAAGAGTGTGTGGTGCAGTGCATTCACTCAGTGAGCTATAACACCCAGTGAGTATCGGCACCTCAGGGTCACCATTCCCCGAGGCTCAAAAGTACCCTGGCTCTAGACCCTCCCAGCCTCCTGGCGAGACTCGGAGGAAACAGGTCACATCAGGGCAGCCATTGAGCTGGTTACGTGGCACCAGATCACCTGCTCCTCCATCAATGGCAGAGACTAGACCACTGATAAGAACAGATACTACACTTGATCTTAGCCAAAAGGCCGAGAAGCGAAGTGCTTTGCTCCTGATGGCCAGCAGATAGAGTAGCGCAGCACCACCGGTATTATACTTACAACCACAGGCAGCACCCTCATCAGGGTGCACTCTAGCAGCCGCCTACACTGCCTATGGTAAGAGCCGGCCCTGATAAAGCCATCTAGCCAAATAGTTTCAATGTGCTGTTCTGGTGAGTGGTGTTGGAGCACAGCTGTTTGGCTTATCACAGGACTTTGTTAAAGGGGTACTCCACTTCCCCAGCATTCGGAACATTTTATTTGGAATGTTGGCTGCGAGCTGTGGGGTTGTGACGTCACAGTCACGCCCTTGTGACATTACACCACGTCCCCTTAATGCAAGTCTATGGGAGGGGGCGTGGCAGCCATCACGCCCCCTCCCATAGACTTGAATTGAGGGGGCGTGGTTGTGACATCATTACCCCCCCCAGCCCGTACCCAGCATTCGGAACAAAATATTCAGAACGCTGGGGCAGTGGAGTATCCCTTTAAACAACCAAAAGGCAGATTCAAATGACCGGCCAACCAGAGGCTCAGTCAGTGGAATGATCAGGGACTTGTCCAGCCAATCTGTGAGCTTCACATTTGAAAAGAGTACTAGGAAACAAAGGTGCTGAATAAACCACCATAATAAGTTTACCAAGAGGTTTCTTTATTACTCACAATGCAATTCATTGCTTGGCTCATCATGCTGTGCATTTTGCTCACTGGTCAAGTAAGAGTTACAGGCCTCAGCCAATAAGAAGTTAGGAGGGGTTATTTAACCCCTTAAGGACACAGCCCATTATGACCTTAAAGGGGTTCTCCGGTGCTTAGACATCTTATCCTCTATCCAAAGGATAGGGGATAAGATGCCTGATTGCGGGAGTTCCGCCGCTGGGGACCCCGGTGATCATGCACGTGGCACCCCGTTTGTAATCAGTCCCCGGAGCGTGTTCGCTCCGGGTCTGATTATGGTCGACCGCAGGGCCGGCGGCGTGTGATGTCAGGCCTCCGCCCCCATGTGACGTCACGCTCCGCCCCTCAATGCAAGCCTTCGAGAGGGGGCGTGTAAGCACCGGAGTACCCCTTTAAGGACTAGAGCATTTTTTGCACATTTGACCACTGACACTTAGCATTAACCCCTTAAGGACATAGGGCGTATCCATACGCCCCCGTTTCCAAGTCCTTAAGGACCGAGGGCGTATGGATACGCACTGAGCATTTCCGGCCCCCGCCGCTAGCCGGAGGGGAGCCGGGGCCGGATGCCTGCTGAAATCGTTCAGCAGGCATCCCGGCATATCGCCCAGGGGGGTCATTATGTCCCCCCATGTCGGCGATTGCCGCAGATCGCTGGACAATTCAGTCCAGCGATCTGCGGCGGATTCTGGGTCAATCGGGTCTCCAGTGACCCGATGACCCGGAATTACTGGCTGATCGGGGCCGTCAAAGACGGCCCCGAACAGCCAGAGCCAGCAGAGGTGAGGTGGCACTGGTGCCACCTCACGATCGCCCTGATTCGTCGGCCGGATTCCCGTCCGACCAATCAGGGCGTCTGCTGCGGTTGTCACTTACGCAACCCGCTCCGCCCCTCTTCCGGAGGACGTGAGCGGGTGCGGGAAGACGACCCCCGGTGCTGGGGACCCCGATCCCCAGCGTCCCTGTTGGGATCGGGGCCCCAGGAGCGGCGGCAAGGGACTGACCTGTGCGGCGGCATCGTGGAGCAGCAGCAGGAAGTGAGTGACAGCCTCCTGCTGTTGCTTAGCAACAGCTCCCAGCATGCAAAAAGGGCATGCTGGGAGCTGTAGTTATGCAACAGCAGGAGGCAGACCACCACAACTCCCAGCATGCCCTTATGGGCATGCTGGGACTTGTAGTTTTGCAACAGCTGGAGGCACATTCTTTCTATGGAAAAGTGTACCTTCAGCTGTTGTATAACTACAACTCCCAGCTTGCACAATCAGCTAAAGTGCATGCTGGGAGATGTAGTGGTGCATCTGGTGGTTGCATAACTACAACTCCCAGCATCAGGGGCGGACACAGACAGCAGAGGGCCCCTGTGCAAAGAATGTGCCTGGGCCCCCCCCCCAGCACTGTGCCCCCTCATGTACCTAGACCCCACCGGGGGGGCCTCCACTTACCCCGCGCGTTTAGTGTCGCCACTTGCCTTGTCCACCACAGGTGGATGGAACGACTCCTGAGGTGGGCTCCGGGTGGCCCCTGTCCCCTGTCCCTCTCAGTGTGCGGCCCAGTGAGTACTCCCCCAGGTCAGCCTGACCCGTATCTAGCTGGGAGGCAGAGGGCAGTGCTCCCCTTTACATTCGCACCCCTGGACTTAGCACGACACCCATTGGCACCCCCTGGTTCCTTGGCTTCTTATCCTTAATGATAGAAGTGACTTACAGGCAGGGCCAGACTGGGACCAAAAATAGGCCCAGGCATTTTAAAATAAACAGCCCATTTTTATGGTGGGGGTCTGTCTCATGGGACCCCCACCAATCACCTTGGTTCAAGTGGCTCCCGAGATGTTGGAAAGCTGCAACTCCCATCATGTCTGAAGTGACTACAGCTGATGGGACAGTCAGGAGACTACACAATGATATCAGTGACTAAAGCTCTGATGGGACAGTTAGGAAAATACACAATGATATCACTGACCTGAGTGACGTCTTCTCTGTTGTCTTTACTTTTCTTCTTCATCTGGTCCAGACACCAGGATTTCTTCCATCTTCTCTGCAGAGTCTGACACCTGGACATCATTGGTTCCTTAATTTGTCAGTAGATCCTCATCCTCTGTATGATGACAATAATCATTATAACCTTGCCAAATACTGTACCCCTGAATATAATACTGCCAACCACTGTACCCCCTGAATACTGCCAACCACTGTACCCCTGAATATAATACTGCCAACCACTGTACCTCCGAATATAATACTGCCAACCACTGTACCCCTGAATATAATACTGCCAACCACTGTACTCCATGAATATAATACTGCCAACCACTGTACCCCTGAATATAATACTGCCAACCACTGTACCCCCGAATATAATACTGCCAACCACTGTACCCCCTGAATACTGCCAACCACTGTACCCCCTGAATATAATACTGCCAACCACTGTACCCCCTGAATACTGCCAACCACTGTACCCCCTGAATATAATACTGCCAACCACTGTACCCCCTGAATACTGCCAACCACTGTACCCCTGAATATAATACTGCCAACCACTGTACCCCCGAATATAATACTGCCAACCACTGTACCCCCTGAATATAATACTGCCAACCACTGTACTCCATGAATATAATACTGCCAACCACTGTACCCCTGAATATAATACTGCCAACCACTGTACCCCCTGAATATAATACTGCCAACCACTGTACCCCTGAATATAATACTGCCAACCACTGTACCCCCTGAATACTGCCAACCACTGTACCCCTGAATATAATACTGCCAACCACTGTACCCCCTGAATACTGCCAACCACTGTACCCCCTGAATATAATACTGCCAACCACTGTACCCCTGAATATAATACTGCCAACCACTGTACCCCCTGAATACTGCCAACCACTGTACCCCTGAATATAATACTGCCAACCACTGTACCCCTGAATATAATACTGCCAACCACTGTACCCCTGAATATAATACTGCCAACCACTGTACCCCCTGAATACTGCCAACCACTGTATCCCTGAATATAATACTGCCAACCACTGTACTCCCTAAATACGGCCAACCACTGTACCCCTGAATATAATACTGCCAAATACTGTACCCCTGAATATAATACTGCCAACCACTGTACCCCTGAATATAATACTGCCCACCACTGTACTCTATCAATATAATACTGCCAACCACGATACACCACTGAATCACCCCATACACTCCATCCTCAGTCTCCTCATCACCCCATACACTCCATCCTCAGTCTCCTCATCACCCCATACACCCCACGCACCCCATCCTCAGTCTCATCCCCCCATACACCCAACACAACCCATTCTCAGTCTAATCATCACCCCACGCACCCCATCCTCAGTCTCATCACCCCATACACCCCACATAACCCATCATCGGTCTCCTCATCACCCCCATATACCCCATCCTCAGTCTCCTCATCACCCCATACACCCCACGCACCCCATCTTCAGTCTCATCACCCCATACACCCCACACAACCCATCCTCAGTCTCCTCATCACCCCATACACCCCATACACCCCATCTTCAGTCTCCTCATCACCCCATACACCCCATGCACTCCATCCTCAGTCTCCTCATCACCCCATGCACTCCATCCTCAGTCTCCTCATCACCCCACGCACTCCATCCTCAGTCTCCTCATCACCCCATACACCCCATGCACTCCATCCTCAGTCTCCTCATCACCCCATGCACTCCATCCTCAGTCTCCTCATCACCGCATACACCCCATCCTCAGTCTCCTCATCACCCCATGCACTCCATCCTCAGTCTCCTCATCACCCCATACACCCCACGCACTCCATCCTCAGTCTCCTCATCACCCCACGCACCCCATCCTCAGTCTCCTCATCCCCCCATGCACTCCATCCTCAGTCTCCTCATCACCCCATCCTCAGTCTCCTCATCGCCCCACGCACTCCATCCTCAGTCTCCTCATCACCCCATTCACCCCACGCACCCCATCCTCAGTCTCCTCATCACCCCATGCACTCCATCCTCAGTCTCCTCATCACCCCATGCACTCCATCCTAAGTCTCCTCATCACCCCACGCACTCCATCCTCAGTCTCCTCATCACCCCATGCACTCCATCCTCAGTCTCCTCATCACCCCATCCTCAGTCTCCTCATCACCCCATACACCCCACGCACCCCATCCTCAGTCTCCTCATCACCCCATGCACTCCATCCTCAGTCTCCTCATCACCCCATGCACTCCATCCTCAGTCTCCTCATCACCCCACGCACTCCATCCTCAGTCTCCTCATCACCCCACGCACCCCATCCTCAGTCTCCTCATCACCCCATGCACTCCATCCTCAGTCTCCTCATCACCCCATACACCCCATGCACTCCATCCTCAGTCTCCTCATCACCCCATGCACTCCATCCTCAGTCTCCTCATCACCCCATGCACTCCATCCTCAGTCTCCTCATCACCCCATGCACTCCATCCTCAGTCTCCTCATCACCCCATACACCCCATGCACTCCATCCTCAGTCTCCTCATCATTCCATATACCTTAAGCACCTCATCAGTATTACACAGCTGACACCCCCCACCCCAGTCCTTCTCATCAACATTAAACCCCCTAATCATTACCCCCCTGACCCCCCCTCTGGTCCTCCTTATCAACACTACGCTCTCCCAGACCCCCAATCTTTCTTATCATTACACCACCAACCTCTTCAACACCCCTCCTGTCCTCTTCATCATCATTACAATCCCCTCCCCCCACCCCCCTGCACCCGACCGTCGCTCTCCTCACCTTATCTGCTCAGCGATGCGGCCGTGTGAGGCGGGAGGGTTTGCTGCTCCTGTCGCTTCTGCCGGGATCAGAGGCCATGACACGTGACGTCAGGGGCTTGGAACAGACGTGCGTGCCTGCGCGGGGCACGTCTGTTCCCATCAGCCCCTGGCCTGTCCTCTCGCCCGGCCGAGGTAAATTACTGCTGTCAGCGGCAGGTCCGGGACCTGTTGCTGCAGCATTTAGTATGAAGTACTGGCAGGGGGCCCTGCAGGGGCCCAGACTGTGAGGCCCAGGCTGTGACCTGGGCTACTAGGGGGCCCCCTAACACGCTGGGCCCCTGTGCAGCCGAACCGGCTGAACAAGTGATATGTCCGCCCCTGCCCAGCATGCCCGTTGGCTGTCGGTGACTGCTGAGAGTTGTAGTTTTGCAACAGCTGAAGGCACACTGAGTTAAGTAGCAAACCAGTGTGTCTCCAGCTGTTGCATAACTACAATCCCCAGCATCCCCAGCCAATGTAGTATGCCTCCGGCTGTTGCATAACTACAAGACCCAGCATGCCCTTCCGCTGTCCGTACATGCTGGGGGTTGTAGCTTTTGCAACAGCTGAAGGCACACTGGTTGCAAAACACTGAGTTTGTTACCAAACTCAGTGTTTCACAACCTGTGTGTCTCCAGCTGTTGCAAAACTACAACTCCCAGCATGCACTGATAGACCGTACATGCTGGGAGTTGTAGTTTTGCAACAGCTGGAAGTATTCCCCCCCCCCCCCCCATGTGAACGTACAGGGTACACTCACATGGGCGGAGGATTTTCTGCCCCTGCTCAAACTGCCAGCGAGAAACTACTGTGAACCCCCGCCCCGTACCCTAAAAACACTACACTACACTAACACAAAATAAAATAAAAAGTAAAAAACACTACATATACACATACCCCTACACAGCCCCCCTCCCCAATAAAAATGAAAAACGTCTGGTACGCCACTGTTTCCAAAACGGAGCCTCCAGCGATTGCAAAACTACAACTCCCAGCATGCACTGATAGACCATACATGCTGGGAGTTGTAGTTTTGCAACAGCTGGAGGTATCCCCCCCCCCCCATGTGAACGTACAGGGTACACTCACATGGGCGGAGGATTACAGTAAGTATCCGGCTGCAAGTTTGAGCTGCGGCAAATTTTCTGCTGCAGCTCAAGCTGCCAGCGAGAAACCAATGTGAACCCCCGCCCGTGTGACTGTACCCTAAAAACACTACACTAACACAAAATAAAAAGTAAAAAACACTACATATACACATACCCCTACACAGCCCCCCTCCCCAATAAAAATGAAAAACGTTTGGTACACCACTGTAGACTATGGGGACTATTCAAGTGTAAAAAAAAATGTAAAAAAATTTAAAAGTAAAAGTAAAAAAAAAGTGAAAAATCCCCTCCCCCAATAAAAAAGTAAAACGTCCGTTTTTTCCTATTTTACCCCCAAAAAGCGTAAAAAACATTTTTTATAGACATATTTGGTATCGCCGCGTGCGTAAATGTCCGAACTATTAAAATAAAATGTTAATGATCCCGTACGGTGAACGGCGTGAACGAAAAAAAATTTAAAAAGTTCAAAATTCCTACTTTTTTTAAATACATTTTATTTAAAAAAAAATTATAAAAAATATATTAAAAGTTTTTTATATGCAAATGTGGTATCAAAAAAAAGTAAAGATCATGGCGCAAAAAATGAGCCCCCATACCGCCACTTATACGGAAAAATAAAAAAGTTAGAGGTCATCAAAATAAAGGGATTATAAACGTACTAATTTGGTTAAAAAGTTTGTGATTTTTTTTAAGCGCAACAAGAATATAAAAGTATGTAATAATGGGTATCATTTTAATCGTATTGACCCTCAGAATAAAGAACACATGTCATTTTTACCATAAATTGTACGGCGTGAAAACAAAACCTTCCAAAATTAGCAAAATTGCGTTTTTCGTTTTAATTTCCCCTCAAAAATGTTGCGCCATACATTTTATGATATAATGAGTGATGTCATTACAAAGGACAACTGGTCGCGCAAAAAACAAGCCCTCATACTAGTCTGTGGATGAAAATATAAAAGAGTTATGATTTTTAGAAGGCGAGGAGGAAAAAATGAAAACGTAAAAATTAAATTGTCTGAGTCCTTAAGGCCAAAATGGGCTGAGTCCTTAAGGGGTTAAGGGGTTAAAGGGGTATTCCAGGAAAAAAAACTTTTTTATATATATCAACTGGCTCCAGAAAGTTAAACTGATTTGTAAATTACTTCTATTAAAAAATCTTAATCCTTTCAGTACTTTTGAGCTTCTGAAGTTAAGGTTGTTCTTTTCTGTATAAATCCTCTCTGATTACACCTGTCTCGGGAAAAGTTTAGAAGAGGTTTGCTATGGGGATTTGCTTCTAAACTGGGTGTTTCCTGAGACAGGTGTTTTCCGAGACAGGTTATTTTTTCCTTTTCACGAACCACTGTTCCAAAAATCTGTCAGACACCTGTGGGGCATAAATTCTCACTGTACCCCTTAATACATTATGTGAGGGCTATAGTTTACAAAATGGGGTCACATGTGGGGGGGGGGGGGTCCATTGTTCAGGCACCATGGGGGCTTTGTTAACACAAATGGCCTTGAATTCTGGACAAACTTTCTCTCCAAAACCACAATGGTGCTCCTTCTCTTCTGAGCATTGTAGTTCGTCTGCAGGGCACTTTACATCCACATATAGGGTATGTTCTTACTCAGAAGAAATGGGGTTACACATTTTGGGGGGCTTTTTTCCTATTTTACCTTGTGAAAATATTTTTTTTTTGGGTAATACCAACATTTTAGTGATTTTTTTCATTTTCTCATCCATTAAGGCTCACTATACCCCTTGTTACGTTCCGTGAGGGGTGTAGTTTCCAAAATGGGATCACATGTGGGTATTTATTTTTTTTTGTTAATGTCAGAACCACTGTATAATCAGCCACCCCTGTGGAGTACGGAAATGTCTGGGCATGCTGGGAATTTTAGTTTTGCAACATCTGGAGGGCTACAGTTTAGAGACCACTGTATAGTGGTCTCCAAACTGTAGCCCTCCAGATGTTGCTAGGCAACAACTCACCGGCTTCCGTAGTCAGCAGGATCGCTGCACCAGGGAGAGGATCGCCACTGATCGCCGCCAGTAAGTGACCTCCGGCACTGGTCCCAGCACAGTTCCTCCGTTCTGCCTGGACTACCATGGGTGGGCAGAGCGGGGGAACCGAACTTTAATCCCCCCACCCCCCGATCTGCTATTGGTTGGTCGCTTCTGACCAACCAATAGCAGGGATAGGAGGGGTGGCACCCCTGCCAACTCACTTCTATCCCTTCAGGGGGATCAGGGGGCTTCTTGGACAGCGTCAATCCCCCTCATTTTCCAGGTCACCGGAGACCCGTATGATCCGGAATTGCTGCAGATCGCTGTTTTTCAGAAGCCCCCCAGGCATTGTCACAGGATGCCTGCTGGATGATTTAAGCAGGCATCTCGGTCCGGTCCCCACCCGGTGAGCAGCGGGGGACGCAATTCCCACGGGCGTTCAGGTACGCCCTGGGTTCTTAAGTCCCAGGACACCAGGGCATACCTGTACGCCATGTGTCCTAGATGGGCTAAAGCCTCCTCAGCCTTCCAGCCATGCTGCTTATTGACTTTCTGTTTTTTATTTTACTTTAGTCCTGTAACTGTGTTTTAGCCATAGCCTTTGTAGTTCACCCTTTTATGTAGCTATTAACTTTGTCCTGTTTAGTTATGTCTGTGCAAGTAATTTTTTCCTGTCTAGTTTTGTATCTGTATTGGTAACTTAAAGGGGTGCTCCAGTGGGGGAAAAAAATGAATCAACTAGTGCCAGATGGTTAAACAGATTTCTAAATTACTTCGATTAAAAAAATCTTAATCCTTCCAGTACTTATCAGCTGCTGTATACAACAGAGGAAGTTATTTTTTTTTCTATTTCTTTTCTGTCTGACCACAGTGCTCTCTGCTGACACCTCTGTCAGGAACTGTCTAGAGCAGGAGAGGTTTGCTATGGGGATTTGCTCCTGCTCTGGACAGTTCCTGACATGAACAGATGGGTCAGCAGAGAGCACTGTGGTAAGAGAGAAAATAAATAGAAAAAAAAATAACTTTCTGGCACCAGTTGATTTCAATCATCGGAGTACCCCTTTAAGACTGTTAGTATTTGGTCTCTTTTTTGGTTAGATCTGTTTCTAAGCTATTTGCTTTGTCCCTAACCTGGAATCTATTGGTTTTTTAGTACCTCTTCCTTTACTTTTCAGGCTCATTTCCTCCTCCCCCGTATACTGACAGAGCCACGGCAGGTCATAAGACTCAAAGATCATTGAGTCACAAAACAAAATGGAGGAGTCTTGGCTTTCTAGATTATAGAGGCAGAACACAAGTTGCCACAGTGGTTGAAGAAGACTCCTTTAACCCTTAAGGACCAAGCCAATTTTCGTTTTTGCACTTTCGTTTTTTCCTCCTCTCCTTCTAAAAATCATATTGCTTTCAATTTTGCACCCACAGACCCATAAAAGGGTTTGATTTTTGTGCCACCAATTGTACTTTGTAATAACATCAATCATTTTATAACAAAATCTACCGCAAAACCAAAAAATATTTGTGGGGTGCAAAAGTTTTTATTGGCACCATTTTTGTTTAGTTTTTTATGGAATATGAAGTGAACAAAAAAATGCACAATTTTGAGCTTTGGTATTTACGCCATCAACCGCGCAGTTTAGCTGACCTTATATTTTAATACTTCGGAAATTTACGCACGTGCCGGTACCACATATGATTATTTTTATAAAAAATGGGAAAAGGGTGACGATTTAAACTTTTAATAGGAAAGGGGTTATTTCAGTTTTATAAACTTTTTTTTTTTTTACACTTTTTTTTTTAAATTATTTTTTAGCCCCCACAGGAGGCTATACTATGCAATCTTCTGATTGCATATACTGATCAATGCTATGTACATATACGCCCTTGGTCCTTAAGTACCAGGGTCCGAGGGCGTACTTGTATCCCCTTGGTCCTGGACAGGTTAAAGGGGTACTCTGCCCCTAGACATCTTATCCCCTACCCAAAGGATAGGGGATAAGATGTCTGATCGCAGGGGTCCTTTCCACTGGGGACCCCTGTGTTATATTCCTGCTGCACCTGGCATTCGTATAGAGCGTCGGGTGCAGCGCCAAAGGCTTGTGATGTCACGGCCACGTCCTGCTTGTGATGTCAAGATCACGCCCCCTCAATGCAAGTCTATGGGAGGGGGCGTGACAGACGTCACACCCCCTCCCATAGACTTGCATTGAGGGAGCATTGCCATGATGTCACGAGCCTCCGCCCCATATGGCCAGTCATCCGGCATGGAGCGAAGTTCGCTCCGTGCATTGGATGTCTGGGGTGCCACAGCCGAGATTGTGGGGGTCCCCAGCAGCGGGAACCCCGCGATCAGACATCTTATCTCCTATCCTTTGGGTAGGGGATAAGATGTCTAGGGGCGGAGCACACCTTAATGCTTTAAGACAAATCAATTCACCTGTTCGATAGATGTTAGGCAATTTTTTATGGTGAAACTACTACAAGGGTAGGAAGTTTTGGCAGGCAGAATGACTATGTATGCTCTTGAATGAAATAGTAATTTTCATTTATTTAACCCCGGATAACATCTTTAATAACATGTTGTTCCGTTTTTTCCTTGGTTTTATCTAAATTCCAGAATTTTATGTTAATACGGTTCTCCATAATGCACACACACACAATAATTCAAAGTGCCCCAAACATAAGAAAGTATGTCTGTTTTTACTCCATGAATCATGTGCTGAAATCATTATAAAATAATCTTTGTGATATGCAGATTCGCAGAGCAAATTTTAATGAATTTCTGCACTAGCCTTATTAAAAATCAAAGCCCAAACCGCAGAGTCATTTTGGAAGGTGCCAAAACAGCTAAGAACAAAGCGAAGGACAAAAATCTCATTATTGTATGTGTATTTACCCGCTGGAGAACAAATGAACAGCGCCACAAATATCTCCTTTTAGAGTTTCCTAATAAATACAAGATTTTTGCCCCTGTCGCACAATAATTATTCAACATTTAAACCTTTTTTCCCAATGCATTATAAATTATTTCATTTGCTTCTGAATCTTTTTAAAATAAATTTGCACTTCTGACAAATCTCTTTTTGCTTTGGGCTTTTTTAATTTCTCGCTGTTCTTTTTGTGTATAACACATATGATGGATATTAAGAATCTGTTAATAAGTTTCCACTGCTGAATTTTAAGGGGGCTTCCCATGCAGGGGTAGGCTGCTTGCAGGTAAAAAAAAACAAAACAAAAAAAACACCCACATAGATTGTAAATGGCGGCACAGTTTTGCAGGTACATGGTAGTTTTATCCACAAACCCTTTTCTTCATTGACATCTTTTGAACCTTAAAGGGGTACAAAATGAATACAAGGGGCATCATGGAGATCTCGGAGGTCCTGCCGCTGGATAGGGGATAAGATGTCTAAGGGCGTAGCACCCCTTTAAGGCTATGTTCCCACTTTGGAATGTCTGCACGGAAAATCTCCCATAGACGGCTATGCATTCTGTGTGGAGTCTGCAGAAAGAATGAACAGGTTCATTATTTCAGCAAACATGGAATTCAGAATTTCTGTGCCAGAAAAATCTGGCACAGAAATGCTGCCGTGTGCACACTGCAGGAGAATCCCATTGAATTGAGGCGGAATTCCAAGAGGAATTTTGCCTGGAAATTCTGAGGTGTTAACATAGCCTTACAATCCATGTGGAACCTTAGCCCATGTTCACGCATTTGAAAGTTAAATCCAGAGGAAAACTTCTACTTGGAAATTCCGTAGCAGTAGAGTCCCAATGTTTTCAATGGAATACTGCTAGAATGTGCACATGGCAGAATTTCCACAGTGGAAACATCTGCCGTGGAAGTTCCAATTCTGGTCTCCACAGAACGTGCTCAGGAATGCACTGGTGTCTATGGAGACAGGGAGGAACTTCCGAGTGGTCTTAGCACCATTACGTTCTGCAGGTGCCTGCAGAATATCCAACCAGACATTTTCCAGGTGGACATTTCACCGTGTGAACATAGCCATAAGGGGAATTTGCACGGGACATAAAGCCTTAAAGGGGTACTAAGCCGCTAAACATGTTATCCCATAGCCAAAGGATAGAGGATAAGATGTCTGATCTTGGGGGGTCCAGCCGCTGGGGACCCCTGTGATTTCCACAACGGCACCCCAGTCGTCCTGTGCACGGAGTGAACTCGGCTCCATGCTGGATGGCTGGCGACCACAGCCACCATGGCCCCTCCATGTTTATGGGAGGAGGCATGACGGCTGTATACTAGCTGTCACGCCCCCTGCCAAAGACATGAGTGGAGGGGGCGTGGCCTGACACCACAAACATGGAAGCCCTAGGCTTCTGTGTTCATGAACACCGCAGCGCTAGCCTGGAGATCGCGGGGGTCCGGATAGAGGAAAACATGTCTAGGGATGGAGTACCCCTGTAAAAACTCATTTTTCACAGATCACATGCCATTTCATAAAAGTTCAAGTTGTAAAAAATAAAAATAAAAAATTGCAACAGAATTTTTAAGTAATGTAACATTGTAGATTTTACATAAAAACTACTGACAGAGTTAGAGAAAAAATCCAGGGAAATCCAAAGAGGAAAATCTAAACCAAAACTGCAGCAAAAGCCAAATGTTTCCATTTAGATTTGTTGCTGTTCTGTTTGATACTGCTACAGGTTGCTTCATCTGATCTGCAAAAGGATATAGGAGTTTTAGTTGACAGTAAATTTAAAGGGAATCTGCTATGAGATTTTACCCTATATAACTACTGACAATAAGCTTTCTCACCATATCCTCATGTCCTCCAGACCGTCAACAATAATGTAGAAAATAAATGTTATTGTATTGGCCTGTGCCGTATGGTTATAAGGTGAAAGTAGCCATCGGAGCGAGAAGAATCTCTACATCCAGTTTACTGTAGTGACCAGTGTCAGGCAGCTGCTGCCAAGGCAAATAAAATCATGGGGTGCATCAATAGAGGCATAGATGCCCACGACAAGGAAATAATTCTACCGCTGTACAAATCACTAGTCAGACCACATAGAATACTATGTACAGTACTGGGCACCAGTGCACAAGAAAGATATAGTGGAGCTGGAGAGGGTTCAAAAACGGGCAACCAGGGTAATACGGGGAATGGGAGCACTACAGTACCCAGAAAGATTATCAGAGTTTGTTTTTTGTGTATAGAAACAAGATGGCTGAATGTTGTCAGAAACTTGCATGACTACATTTCCACAACATGTTCTGGCCGATCTACTGTTCCACGCCTGTCTTCTGCCATATGGCATTCCCAGGTGGCTTGGGGAGCAAGTGCTATGCAGTGTGATGCCACCCAACCCTGCAATGGGCAGGGGGAGGTGGCCAATCAGGAGTCTGGGAAGCCGGGCCAATGTGAGCTGGGACACCAACATCACATTTCCCCATAGTGTGTATTTAAATGGGAGTCTGCTGGACACAGGTGCCTGTTATTTGTCTAATAAAGTCTTCATTAGCCTTCCCTGGATCTTGACCATTTGCCTGTTTCTTCCCTGATTTTACCTACTGATTTGTTACTCTCCTGGTTTGACTGCTGCCTGTTGTTTGTTCTGTCTCTGGTTCTGATTCTGTACCATGTTGCTTTCCTGGTTTTGACTTTTTTTGGTTTTCTGTTTTTACCTTTTAGCGACCTGATGTTTTCTTTTATGTTACATTTGGTATTGACTTGGCTTGTCCTCTCATATTTCACTGAGCACTTAGTCCAGTGCAGTGACCATCACTTAGTTGGTGGAGCCCTTTGGGGCAGATCATTCAAGCAAGTAAGGAAAGTGGCTTTGGTCAGTTCAGGGCTGCATTGTTTCCTACCTGACATGACTGATGTGACATGACAGATGTTGGGGGAAACTCGATTCTCTTTCCTGATGAAAAGGCTTGATCTGTTTTTACTACTGAATGCGTCAGCAAATGCAATGCTCTTCTGCTAAAATAGCACATTTTATTTTAGCACTGTTGTGACAGAGGCCTGACACTGCCATAAGACACAATTCACTGTGAAAGTACAATGTGTTAACTGTTACCTTGCGCAGGACTTCAGATAAACCAATCTATTTCCATGTCTAAACTTATAAAGCTATTACCAATGAACGGTAACGTCCCAAAGAGTTAAGCAACTAACTCATATACTGTAAATGAGATGACCTACCTATGTGTGTGCCAAGGCAAACTCGCGATTAAAGTTTATAGGCAAGTGTGAATAGAAGTAAATAAATGGCACTACTCCCTTACTGCAGGGGTGTGGGGGTGGTGCTAGGATAAATAAAAGGACAGAACTATCAGATGTGGGGTATACAGCAAACAAACAAGACATCCGCACTCACCGCAGGGTTAGTAACTCAATGCTCCTATCTGGAGAAGCCGGCGGACCACGGTGGAGAACGATGCATAGCGGTCAGCGGCTATTGCCGGCAATTTTGTGCACTTAGTGCTTCTTCCGACCGGGTCACTAACCCTGCAGTGAGTGCGGATGTCTTGTTTGTTTGCTGTATACCCCACATTAAAGTTTATAGGGCCACCACAGCAAAAGCAAAGATGGGGCTCAAACACGTAGTTTATAATTAAGTGAAAACAGAACACAGGTAGATACAGCAATAGGCACAATCGTTGGTAATCCCAACATCCTCATGATACCACCTGGGATAGCACAAGAGTGTGGACACACATTAAAGGAAACACATCAATCCTTGGGGTGCTTAAAAGGGTTCTCCACCATAAGGTGATTTTAGTACTGTCAGGATCCGGATAGGAATGCAGTGAGGATACTGGTGGTGGATCCTCTGTGTCAGTGGGGTGATGGCGTGGGCCGTACCAGGGGAACGGAGTCTAAGGGGTTACTGGTTTTCACCAGAGCCCGCCGCAAAGCGGGATGGACTTGCAGGGGCAGGTAACCCCCAGGTCGTTCCACCCAATAGCGACTCAACCCCAGCTGACAGCTGAGACAGGCGCACTACAAGGGACAGGGCAAGAGCAAGGTCGGACGTAGCAGAAGGTCAGGGCAGGCAGCAAGGATCGTAATCAGGGGCAACAGCAGAGGGTCTGGAACACTGGTTTGGCACATACACTAAACGCTTTCTCTGGCACAAGGCAACAAGATCCGGCGATACCAGGAAGGGGAAGTGGGTTTTTATAATGAGGACACAGGTGTATGTACTGATTGGGCCAAGCACCAATCAATGGCGCACTGGCCCTTTAAATCTCAGAGAGCCGGAGTGCGCGCCCTAGGGAGCGGGACCACGCACGCCGGGACTGAGCAGACGGAGGACGGGACAGGTGAGGGGATTGGGATGCGAGCCGCGGACGGGCGCGTCCCGCTACGTGGGTCGCATCCACGCCGGTGACACTAATGCAGTGCTCCCGGTCAGCGGGTGTGACCGGGGCGCTGCATGGAGGTGAACGCCGCGAGCACTCGGCGTAACAACTACGTACCTTACAGACAGTAATGGACATGCTTAGGAAGGATCTGCGCTTGTCTTGGAGCTAAATGGCTATGTTGTGAGATTACCATAATACTGTGGCTATCTTTTTGTAAAATGATTATTTCCTGTTGGAGTTCCTACCCTCCTACTACAACTCCCAGGATCCCTTGTTCGTAAGTGTGAGGTCGCTTTTCTCCCTTTCACACATCAGCCACCCAACCCATTGAAACACCCCTGTGCTCCCCACCAGGCTCTGCTGTACACAATAGACCAGTGTTTTCTAACCAGGGTACCTTCAGCTGTTACAAAACTACAATTCCCTCCAGAATGATCTTCCTCCCAACCAGCAGTTGCTCCACCCATTGAAGCAGACAGGCTCCCTTTTATCATTTGACAGGTGATGTAATGTCTCGGGCTGCACTGTAACCTGGGAGAACCTAAGACGACTAAAAATGAACATTGCAGCAAAAATCACAGAAAAATTGTGAGACTACCATCAAACACAGGCACGTATACTTTATTATGGACAACACTAACTTTACAGCATAGTCAAATAAAATAAAAAATAAAAAATCCTGGAATTTCCATTAAATCCCATAAAATAAGATCTAGCAACAAAATTCATCTAGAAGAAGTTTTGGGAGGCGCTCACCATGGAATGTTTTAAAAACATTTCCTGGTCGCACTCGCTACACAACACAGAAGTGAAGTTGGTTACAGCCGTTTCACGCTTTCTCCAGCATTTTGTCAGACGATTAATGAAGGTCTGAAGCAAGCGTGAAACAGCTGTAACCATGTTGACTTCATAATAAAGTGAACTGCAGTAATACACAGAACCCAAGGTTTCCAGTAGAACATTGCCCATTACACTACTCCCCACCAACTTCTTCCCATGGTGCATTCTGGTGCCATCTCTTCTTCCGGTAAGTGATGCACATGTCCCCGGTTGTCTACATGATGGAAAATATTATACATCCGACCAGGCCGCCTTTAGGTTGAACTCGATGGACTTCTAAGAGTCTATCAAGTTTAACCTAAAACTCTTCTGTGTTGATATATTCTGTCGGTTCTCCGGGCATGCTGGGAGTTGGAGTTTTGCAACAGCTGGAGGCACCCTGGTTAGGAAACACTTCCCCAGTGGTTTCTTTCACAGGGGTTCTTTCCTCTTCTGTGTGCTGTAGAATTAATCTTTCTAAGTTAAAGGGGTACTCTGTTGGAAACATCTTATCCCCAGCGGAGGGACCCCCGCGATCTCTGGGCCGGCAGCGGGCAGGCAGCCCTCCATTCATGTCTATGGGAGAGGGCGTCGCGTCGCGGCTTGCACCGAATGACAAGGGTGCCACAGCAGAGATCCTGGGGGTCCCCAGCAGCGGGACCCCCGCAATCTAACATCTTATCCCCTTATCCTTTGGATAGGGGTTAAGATTTTTTTAGCAGAGTACAACTTTAAGGATTTTCTCTTGGCTGCCCGGGCATGTTAGGAGTTGCAGTTTTGTAACAGCTGGAGGCACCCTGGATTCCTTTAGTGGTGTGTATATATAACTATATAAAACTACATATATAACTACATGGTAATCTTCCATTCGCAGTATGAACACTCTCTCGCTACCTGTACAATGGACGGGAGGGCGGCTCCGGCAGATAGAGGGTTACAGCGTGACATTTCATGTACATAGGCTGAATAAAGTCTCGCACGTAATATTTACAATATCACAGCAGTAGTGGTTTTGCTCCCACACTTGATGCATTAAATCTGCATTATGAAACCCGGTGTGGATTGGCCTGATGAGGGACTGTGCAGAACACGGCTCAGCAGAGAGCTTTCAGCGACTCCATAATAAAGGGCTGATGAATATTTGACCTTCCTTTCAGACTGGGCCCAATAGCAAATATCTCAGCTTTCCCCAGAGACGGGTGTTCATTTAAATGCGTCCTGCAGGTTTTTTTTTTACTGGGATGAAAATGTTCAGGTTATGAATTACCTATTTCCCTGTACAGTTACCTTCCAGAGATGGATATGCTAATGCAAACATATCCGAAGATCCTTTAACACCTCTGTTACAGAAGAGGAAAAGCAGAGCATTATTCTCGCTCCACACACATATACATACCAGGCAGCCTGTTACCTATTCTGTATCCAGAAAAGAGAACTCTTATATATATTCATATATATATATATATATATATATATATATATATATATATATATATACATATATATATATATATATATATATATATATATATATATTTATATATATATCCAATAGATGAAAGTAGAAGCGGCACTCCAAAATTGTGATCAATAAATCGTGGGTTTATTCACACATCTGTGCAAAAACAGCTGCGCTGTTTTTGCACAAATGTGTGAATAAACCCACGATTTATTGATCACAATTTTGGAGTGCCGCTTCTACTTTTATCTATTGGATATCATTTTGGGAACTGGTCTGTTTCTGAAGCGGAGCACCCAGATGGATCTGGAATCCTGAGCACAGTGTTCCTCCTCATCTCTAATATATATCTATATATATATATATATATATATATATATATATATATATATATATATATATATATATATATATATATATCTATATATATATATATATATATATATATATATATATATATATATATATATACAGTACAGACCAAAAGTTTGGACACACCTTCTCATTCAGAGTTTTCTTTATTTTCATGACTATGAATATTGTAGATTCACACTGAAGGCATCAAAACTATGAATTAACACATGTGGAATTATAGACATAACAAAAAAGTGTGAAACAACTGAAAATATGTCCTATTCTAGGTTCTTCAAAGTAGCCACCTTTTGCTTTGATTACTGCTTTGCACACTCTTGGCATTATCTTGTTGAGATTCAAGAGGTAGTCACCTGAAATGGTTTTCACTTCACAGGTGTGATGGTGTGGAGGAGGAGGTGTGATGGTGTGGGGGTGCTTTGCTGGTGACACTTTGTTGGGGATTTATTCAAAATTTAAGGCATACTGAACCAGCATGGCTACCACAGCATCTTGCAGCGGCTGCTATTCCATCTGGTTTGCATTTAGTTGGACATCATTTATTTTTCAACAGGACAATGACCCCCAAACACCTCCAGGCTGTGTAAGGGCTATTTGACCAAGAAGGAGAGTGATGGGTGCTGCCCCAGATGACCTGGCCACCACAGCCACTGGACCTGAACCCAATGAAGGCAAAAGGGCCAACAAGTGCTAAGCATCTCTGGGAACTCCTTCAAGACTGTTGGAAAACCATTTCAGGTGACTACCTCTTGAAGCTCATCAAGAGAATGCCAAGAGTGTGCAAAGCAGTAATCAAAGCAAAAAGGTGGCTAGTACCTAGAATATGACATATTTTCACACTTTTTTGTTATGTCTATAATTCCACATGTGTTAATTCATAGTTTTGATGCCTTCAGTGTGAATCTACAATATTCATAGTCATGAAAATAAAGAAAACTCTGAATGAGAAGGTGTGTCCAAACTTTTGGTCAGTACTGTATATATATACCTACTTGGGGTCAATGGGGGCGTATTCATCATAATCTTGTATATATGGCACCTGCTATATGTTGTAGATGGAATTTGGAGCACATGTATACAATCCATAGCAGCAGTTTCCAACCAGGGTACTGAGCAGTTCTCCAGGTGGTACTTGAAAACAAAATCTTTAAGGGTAGGGTCACACATAGCGCATTCGCAGAGTATTTAAAATGTTAATAAATGTAAAAAAGCCCCTTCCCTAATAAAAGTTCAACCCCTTAACGACAATGAATGTAAAGTACGTCATGGTGCCATTTATGCTCCGCCATGACCGCGAGTAACGGATTTGAAAAATCCCCTCCCCCAATAAAAATGTTTAATGTCCTTTTTTTCCATTTTACCACCATAAAGTGTGAAAAATAATTATTAATACACATATTTGGTATCGCCGCGTGCATAAATGTCCAAACTATTAAAATATAATGTTATTGTTCCCGTACGGTGAACGGCGTGAACGTAAAAAAAAAACGCAAAATTGCTGCTTTTTTGTGACATTTTATTTAAAAAAAATTACAAAAACATTTATAAAGGTTATATACACAAATGTGATATCAATAAAAAGTACCGATCATGGCGCAAAAAATGAGCCCTCATACCACCGCTTATATGTAAAAATGAAAAAGTTATAGGTTGTCAAAATAAGGATTTTAAACATACTAATTTGGTTAAAACGTTCGCAATTTTCTTTAATCGCAACAATAATAGAAAAGTATATTATCATGGGTATCATTTTAATCATATTGACCCACAGAATAAAGAACATATGTCATTTTTACCTTAAATTGTAAAGCGTGAAAACTAAACCTTCAAAAATTAGCAAAATTGCGGTTTTCTTTTTAATTTCCCCACACAAATAGTATCTTTTTGGTTGCGCCTTACATTTTATGGTAAAATAAGTGATGTCATTACGCAGGACAACTGGTTATGCAAAAAAAAAAAAAGCCCCATACTAGTCTATGGATGAAAATATAAAAGAGTTACGAGTTTTAGAAGACGAGGAGGAAAAAACGAAAATGCAAAAGTAAAATAGGCCTGGTCCTTAAGGTCAAAATGGGCTTGATCCCTGAGGGGAAACCCCCTCCCCCCTCCCCTATTCACATTTTTTAAATAAAATAATGTAAAAAAAAATAAACACATTTGGTATAGTCGCATGCGGAAATGTCTGATCTGTTCAAATATTGCATTATTAAAACCGCAAGGTAAATGTGGTAAATTTAAAAGATACCAAACTATAGAATTGCTTATATTTGGTGTCTTCAAGCACCAGAAAAAAAAATAACAAAAAGAAATGAAAAAGTCACATCAAAACAAAAATGGTACCAATAAAAACCACAGATCAAGACGTTAAAAAAGTATCAATAAGGCTTTGTTTCTGATTGCTTTTTTCTTTCTGGCGTTTATTTTTTATTTATTTTTTTGGCCTCTTTGGCAGTTTCCCTGCAGGCGTTTTTTTTTCGAATTTTGTTAGGTACAACAAAATGTAAATAAATAATAATAAATGATGCAGTAATCATGGGAGGATTTTTAGGGAATTATTTTTTTCCCCTATGTTCTTATTTTTATTTATGTAATAATTACAGTTGAAGATAATCTGAGAGTAATATTACATCAGGGATATCTTACAATCACTCACCGATACACTGTGGGCGACGATTCCACTCATTATCTGTGCCAGGGTTTATACATTGGATCCACATATGGTGATGATTAAAATGGTGATGATGGACGATATCGGGTCTCACATGTCACGTATAGATCTTTTTTTTTTTTTTTTTTTTTTTTATAAAATGTTATTTCCAGTACATACCTACATATGTGATTACACTACATTCATATATGGACCATGTAGCTCTCCGTTTCGATTCCCTACTCTTCATATTTCTGGATGTTCTGACACAAATTACACCTCCCTTCCTTTCTCGGTGGGACAGGATTGTACCACGCTCTCAAAATCATTAGTCTAGCAAGAAAGAATAGATTATTCAAAAATTCCCCAACCTTCTGTCCTTTCCCTGTATCACCCATGATGGTCTCCAAGTTGTATCTACAATCTCTCTTCAACGCAATCAATTACTTCTGCCCAATTTGTTTTTATTCGAACACAGTCCCATACGAAATGCAGAAATCCTACACCTTCATCTCCAAATTTCAGACAACAATTTTTGTTCATGTATCCCATAGTTTTAAATGGATGAGGTGTGTAATATAATTGGTATATTAACCTTAATTGGGTAAACTGGTATTGTTTATTTGAAGTACAACATTTTGCATTCCTAAATATTCTTACCCATGTTTCCTCATCCCTATGCCCAATTTCGTGACCCCACTTCCGCTTTATCTTCTCAATTTATGGTGACCTAATTATACAAACTGTTCTGAATGCTGGAGACAGCGCCAGGAGCTCGTGACATCATTGCCTCGCCCCCTCATGATGTCACGCCCCGTCCCCTCAATGCAAGTCTTTGGGAGGGGGTGTGATGGTTGCCACGCCCCCTCCCATAGACTTGCATTGAGGGGGCAGGGCATGATGCCATGAAGGGGCGGGGCTATGACATCACAAGCTCACGGCGCCGCCTCCAGCGCTTGGAACAGTTTGTTCCAAATGCTGAGCAGCAGAGTACCCCTTTAAACCCAAATTCTCTTACCATATTGTCAAAAGTTTTAAGACAATGATTCTCCATTAACTGATGTTCATAAACTACACCCATTTTATTCCAAAACTCTTTGGCTGTGCTATCAAAAAAGTGTTTAAAATTCATATTAACCCACAAACCAGTGTATACTAAGCTACCAAAAATATGACACCTTTTCTTTAATTCCAACCATACTTTACGAAGCATCTTTATTACCGAGTTCCCCCTCACTTTGTCCTGAGTTGGAAAACCGGCTCCAGCCCATTCCACAATATTTTTGGTGGAACCATTTTGCAGTAACCACATTTTATTTAGGAGAATTTTTTTGTGTTTCCCTATTTAATAATCTGAAGTTTTGATGCTATGAAATATGATCTAAATCAGGGAGACCCCATCCTCCTTGTCCCTCCGGTAATATAAGAGCAACATATTTTAGCCTTATTCTAGATCTACCCCAAATGAGTCTTCCCAACATTGACACTTTCGCACGGAACCATTTGTCAGGTAACCAAACTGGTGAAGCAGTAATTATATATAAAATCTGTGGTAGGGTTATCATTTTAAGTAGGGCGACTCTATCGGCAATTGCTATTGGTAATTTAATCCACACCTCTATCAGTTTTTTTTATTTATTTAGTAAGGGTTTAAGATTTGCTTGGATAAAGGATTGGACCTGTCTCCCTACTTTAAAGGGGTACTCCACTGCTCAGCGTTTGGAACCAGTCACGAGCTCCCTGCGCTGGCTCCAGGGTTCGGAACAGTTTGTTTCAAACGCTGAGCAGCGGAGTACCCCTTTAATCCCAAGATAATTCATATATTCCTCCTCCCTTTAAATCCGTACTCCCTGTACTCCCGGCCAGAGCTCCTTACATGACAGTGGGCTCAGCCTATCACCAGTCAGGGCGGGACATCGCTACGGCCGGTGATACGCCGACGGCTCTGCGGCGTCCCCGTCCCCAGGAAGTGGAATGATGTCAGCACTGCCGGACCATGAGGGGGCTCGTAGGAAGGTATGTATAAGTTTATTTTGTTTATTTTTGAGGCACGGGCATATAGAAAAGTGCACCACTACAGTTGTCCTTTAAGGATATTGGCCTATAGGACTCGGGTTCTAACAAATCTTTGTCTTTTTTAGGAATTAAAATTATTGTAGCCTCCAACATAGTCTGTGGGAGTTCCCTGGAGATCTGGGCTTGTTTTAGCATGCTACAAAAGATAGGTAGCAGACAATCCCCAAACTCTTGATAAACTGATGACCCTCTACTGGTCCCGATTGCCTCCCGTAATTCCTCTACCGAGATTTCCTTATCTGAAAGCAAACATGCATTCTGGGTAATCCCTGGGAGGTCACACATTTTTAAATATTCCGCAATTTTATTTTCCTCTGTAACACTTCCTTAATTTGGTCAGAGCTAGTAACTACCTCTTTTTCTTTTGTCTTTATAACCAAAAATCTCACGTTTTTCCCATTGATCTTTGATGATATTTGCCAACAGTTTCCAGGGCGTCCTCCCTCCAACATTTTTTTTTAACCTAGAAAAAAGATTTTCTGTTGTTCTTTATTCACCTGCCATTCAGCTAATTTCTGTTCTGGTGTTGTGAGAAAATTTCTTCACCCCACTACTTCCTCTCGGAACATTTTTTCATTATTGTTAAATTCTTTTTTTAACCCTTGAATTGAGCTAAAAAGTAAACCGATAAGTACAGCTTTAAATGTATCCCAGACTATTTTATATGTTAGAGATTCTTTATTAATTTCCCAAAATTTAGTTAACAATTTTTTAAATTTCATCTTTGTTCTATTATAATTTTAACCAAAAAGGGTTCAACCTGAAGTTCCTGCGCTGACTTCCTATTGCTTTCCCCACTTTAAGAACAAAGGTCAGAGAAGACCGATTTCGACTTACTTAATTGAGCTAACAAATTCTAAGGCACAGTTATTACATTATAATAAATCTATGCGAGAGGCCGTGTTATAGGAAGCTGAAAAACAGTTTACTATATATTTTTTTTCTCTGGATTAGTGAGGATCGTTCCATCCCAATTCTCCAGCTAATTTAAGGAGAGGAGATTTCCCTCTTGGTGCCCCCTTAAACGCTATCTCCATATTAACTTTATCAATTTCAGGATTCATTGTACAATTAAAGTCACCACACAAATATAAGGGTAATTCTTCCCGCCCTCTTAAAAAAATGTATAAATATTTAATGGGCCGTGAGTTGAACGGGGGAGGGATATAAAATCTGGCTAAGATGAATTCTGTGCATGTGTAGAAACATGTACAGCGGTTCCTCAACATACGATGGTAATCCGTTCCAAATGGACCATTGTTTGTTGAAACCATTGTATGTTGAAGGATCCGTGCAATGTAAAGTATAGGACAGTGGTCTACAACCTGCGGACCTCCAGATGTTGCAAAACTACAACACCCAGCAAGCCCGGACAGCCAACGGCTGTCCGGGCATGCTGGGAGTTGTAGTTTTGCAACATCTGGAGGTCCGCAGGTTGAAGACCACTGGTATTGGAAATTATACTCACGTGTCCCCGACGCTCCGGCAAGGCCTCTGCTTCCCCGGCATCCTCGCTCTCCGTTGCCGCCATCACGTCGCTACACACGCTGCTCCTATTGGATGACGGGACGACGTGCGCAGCGACATGATGACGACGATGGAGAGCACCAACGATGCAGGGGATCCCGAAGAGGACGCGCCGGAGCCCCGAGGACAGGTAAGTGATCGTCAGCGGACCACACTGGCGGACCACACTGGGCACCGTAAACGGCTATCTGGTGGCAGCTGAAGCAGTCTGCGCTGCCGGATAGCCGTTTATGCGATGGCCCCGACATACAAAAGCATTGTATGTGGGGCCATCGTATGTTGAAATGATCGTATGTCGGGGCCATCGTAGGTCGGGGGGTCACTGTATTGTCCTCTTTTGTCAATTTTTTTATCTTTAATTTTAACTGAAATATTTTTATGAATATAAATAGACACCCTTGCAGAATAGCTCAAAACGGTAAAATGGAATTCCAATTGTGACCATTTCCTTGCTACTCTGTACTTCGTTTCCTCTGTTATATGTGACTCCAAAAGGCACACTATAACAGGTAGGTGTTTTGCTAACCTCCCCCATTCCTTTCATGTTCCATGTCACACAAAACCCATCCAGATGGGCACAATCCACGCTCCCCTTCTGCATGGTACATAGTAACATACCGACCTCTGACTTTATCATACATAAACTTCCTCTCCATACCACCCCCATCCTCCCATAACACACTAATTTATAACTAACAGTTATTCCCTATATGCCTTCTTGCTCAAGCCACTGCTGAGCCTCCACGTAGTCCTTAAAAAAACAACACTTTATCCTTGTAAATTACTCTTAATCTGGCCGGGAATAATAGCGAAAAAGCAATTTTAGCCTCAAACAGTCTTTGTTTGACTGCTTTAAAGGAGGCACGTTTAAGTCTAGTCACCTTTGCAAATTCTGTATAAAGAAAGACCTTACAGCCTTGTTATACAATACAGCCCACTTCCCTTGCTTTATGTAAAATTATATCACGATCAAAGGAAGAAATTACTTTAGTCAGCACAGACCTGGGGGTAGCCCCTGGGAGTGGGGGGGGGGGGGGTTGCTTGCACCCTATGTGCCTGTTCTAAACCAAAAAAAAGGAGACAGTGTACCAGGCCCCACTATTTCTTGGAACCAATTTTCACAGAATGTCCTTAAAGGGGTACTCCGGTGGAAAACTTAATTTTTTTTTTTTTTTTATTAACTGGTGCCAGGAAGTTTAATAGATTTGTAAATTACTTCTATTAAAAAATCTTAATCCAGTACTTATTAGCTGCTGAATACTACAGAGGAAATTATTTTCTTTTTGGAACACAGAGCTCTCTGCTGACATCACGAGCACAGTGCTCTCTGCTGACATCTCTGTCCATTTTAGAAACTGTCCAGAGCAGCATAGGTTTGCTATGGGGATTTTCTCCTACTCTGGACAGTTCTAAAAATGGACAGAGATGTCAGCAGAGAGCACTGTGCTCGTGATGTCAGCAGAGAGCTCTGTGTTCCAAAAAGAAAATAATTTCCTCTGTAGTATTCAGCAGCTAATAAGTACTGGAAGGATTAAGATTTTTTCAATAGAAGTAATTTACAAAATCTGTTTAACTTTCTGGCACCAGTTGATTAAAAAAAAATATATTTTTCACCAGAGTTTTTCCACTGTAGGACCAGAGCGTTTTTTGCACATCTGACCACTTTCACTTTAAGCATTAATAACTCTGGGAGGCTTTCACCTTTCATTCTGATTCCGAGATTGTTTTTTCGTGACATATTCCACTTTATGTTAGTGGTAAATTTGTGTTGATACTTGCATCATTTCATGGTGAAAAAATAGAAAATTTAGCATTTTCTGACTTTGAAGCTCTCTGCTTTTAAGGAAAATGAATATTCCAAATAAATGATATCTTTATTCACATATACAATATGTCTTCTTTACATTTAAATCATAAAGCTGACATGTTTTTACTTTTGGAAGACACCAGAGGGCTTCAAAGTATAGCAGAAATTTTCAAATTTTTCACAAAATTTTCAAAAGTGGAATTTTTCAGGGACCTGTTCAGTTTTGAAGTGGATTTGAAGTACCTTCTTATTAGAAATACTCCACAAATTACCCCATTATAAAAATGTCACCCCCCCCAAAGTATTCAAAATGATATTCAGTAAGTGTGTTAACCCTTTAGGTGTTTCACAGGAATAGCAGCAAAGTGAAGGAGAAAATTCAAAATCTTAATTTTTTACACTCGCATATTCTTGTAGACCCAGTTTTTGAATTTTTACAAGGGGTAAAAGGAGATAAATCTTCCTAATATTTGTAACCCAATTTCTCTCGAGTAAGGAAATACCTCATATGTGTATGTCAAGTGTTAGGCGGGTGCAGTAGAGGGCTCAGAAGGGAAGGAGCGACAATGGGATTTTGGAGAGTGAGTTTTTCTAAAATGGTTTTTGGGGGGCATGTCCCATTTAGAAAGCCCCTATGATGCCAGGACAGAAAAACAAAAACAAAATAAAAACACCTGGCATACTATTTTGGAAACTACACCCCTCTAGGAACGTAACAAGGGATCCGCTGAGCCTTAACACCCCACAGGTGTTTGACGACTTTTCATTAAATTTGGATGTTTAAATGAATTTATTTATTTTTTCACTAAAATACTGGTTTTACACAAAATTTTTACATTTTTACAAGGGGTAATAGGAGAAAATGCCCTCCAAAATTTGTATCCCCATCTCTTCTGAGTATGGAAATACCCCATGTGTGGGTGTCAAGTGCACTGCGAGCGCACTACAATGCTCAGAAGAGAAGGAGTCACATTTGGATTTTGGAAAGCACATTTTGCTGAAATGCTTTTTGAGGGGCATGTCCCATTTATGAAGCCCCTATGGTGCCAGAACAGCAAAAAAAAAAAAAAAAAACACATGGTACACTATTTTGGAAACTACACACCTCAAGGAAGGTAACAAGGGGTCCGCTGAGCCTTAACACTCTACAGGTGTTTAACAACTTTCGATATGTAAATGATTTTTTTTATTTTATTAAAATGCTGGTTTTTCCCAAAATGTTTACATTTTTACAAGAGGTAATAGTAGAAAATGCCCCCCAAAATTTGTAACCTCATCTCTTCTGAGTATGGAAGTACCCCATGTGTGGACGTCAAGTGCACTGCGGGCGCACTACAATGCTCAGAAGAGAAGGAGTCACAATTGCAAATGTTGCTGAAATGGGGGGTGGGGGGGCATGTCCCATTAAGGAAGCCCCTACGGTGCCAGAACAGCAAAAAAAAAAAAAAAAAAAAAACACATGGCATACTATTTTGGAAACTACACCCCACAAGGAACATAACAAGGGGTACAGAGAGTCTTAACACCCCACAGGTGTTTGATAAATATTCATGAAGTGGGATGTGAAAATGAAAAATTTGTTTTTTTTACACTAAAATGCTGGGGTTACCCCAAATTTTTCATTTTCACAAGTGGTAAAAGGAGAAAATGTCATTGTAAATGTGTAAATACATTTCTTTGGAGTAAGGACATACCTCATGTCTGGGCGTAAACAGTGTGCACACCGGTCTCAGAGGTGCCAGAGATCAGTTAGGGTCCTTGAGCTTTGGCTTTCTCCTACGGAGCCAGAACAGTGGGACCCCGCCTCAAAGGGCATTACATGGGGTAAATGACTGATGTACACTAAATAACTAAAATGGGGTATAGTGGGACATAAAATTATAAAACAGATTATGTTCCCAGAAAGATGACCCAGAGCATATCCAAACCTAAAAAATATGCCCACCCCAAACCCTATGCTCTGAATCATCATTCTGGGAATGTTATGTGTGTGGCCGTCCCTAACCTGTTGCCTCAAATGCGCACCCCGCTCAGGTGGAGAGAGAGCGCTGCGCATTTGAGGCAAGATAAAAAAATACCCCCAGAGGTCTTATCAGTTTTTTTTTTAGACAAGAGTTTTTTGGGAAATTTAGTGGTTTTATGGTGTTAAAATTTGCAATGTACTCTGGATTTGGTACATTGGGGTCAAATTATGGAAAATTTTAATGAAAAGGGAAATTTTAGTACTGCATGGAGGTGTGATACTCCCTAAAGCAGTTTTTAATGCAGAGGCCCGGATAATCGGGACAAGTGTCAAATTGATAGGTTGTGTCCTTCCGAATCCCCCTCCTGTTACACACATGCATTTTTTCTGGGATCGTCCTTTCTTTCCAATGTGGGGGACCTCACCTGGAAAGTGTTGGCCTGGGACCATTCTGGCACCTATTACTTTAGTTCCTTGGGAAGTCCGACCTGCTCTTTCCCGGTCGCCAAAGATCAGGACCTTTAGGACTTCTTCTTGGAACTGGAGGAATCCCCCTGTGTTGCCAGCGTACTGGGACAGTACAAAAGAGTTGTACATGGCAACCTGTACCATGTAGACCGCAACTTTCTTGTACCATACCTGTGTTTTCCGCATGGCCATATATGGCTTGAGGACTTGATCAGAAAGATCAACTCCCCTCATATACCGATTGTAGTCCAGAATACAATCGGGCTTGAGGACCGGTGTTGTGGTACCTCGCACAGGGACAGGTGAGCTGCCGTTACCATGAATAGTGGTCAGCATAACGACATCCCTCTTATCCTTATACCTGACCAGCAACAGATTTTCATGGGTAAGGGCACGGGACTCACCCTTGGGCATAGGTGTCTGCAGAAAATTTAGAGGGAGGCCTCTCTGGTTTTTCCGCACGGTCCCACAAGCGGACGTGGATCTGGCGGCAAGGGATGTGAACAGAGGGATGCTGGAATAAAAGTTGTCCATGTACACGTGGTAACCCTTATCCAGCAATGGGTGCACAAGCTCCCAAACGATTTTCCCGCTAACACCCAGAGTGGGGGAACAATCTGGGGGTTCAATACGGGAATTTCGTCCCTCATACACCCTAAACTTGAGAGTGTACCCGGAGGTACTCTCACAAAGTTTGTAGAGCTCCACGCCATACCGAGCCCTGCTTCGAGGGAATATACTGGCGGCAGATGAGTCTCCCCTTAAAACTGATAAGAGGCTCATCGAAAGAGAGCTCCCTGAGGGGTACGTAGGCCTCCAAAAATGTGGCCCCAAAGTGATCGATGAGCGGCCTCACTTTGTAAAGCCGGTCATAGGTGGGATCACTTCAGGGTGGACATGCCGCATTATCTGCATAATGGAGGCATTTCCGAATGGCCTCGAACCGCCTCCGTGTCATGACCATACTGTAAAGCAGGGTCTTGTATAGGACGTCCCCGCTCCAGTACTGCCTGACACTGGGTTTTTTGACCAGGCCAATATGCAGCAAGAGGCCCCAAAATGTCCTAATTTCTGCTGCACGAATGGCGTACCATTCATTGGGCCTGGCCAAAACGGAATCAGGGTGGTGGGCGATGAACTGCTGGGCGTACAGATTCGTCTGCTCCACCATGTGATTGACAAACCTGTCACTGAATAAATTACTGAAATAGTCAATTTCAGTGAAACCAGACTTGTCAATCCGGATTCCGGAGTCGCCAACAAACTCCGGAATCAGTGGCAGATAACCCTCTGGGGGTCTCCAGACAGGTTCAGGTAGGGGGCTCAGGTAAACTTGTCTGGGGGGTCAGACTACTGGGCCACTTTCATGGGGGGTGCATGGCCTCGCCTGGCGGCGTCTCCACTGCCGTACAGGTGACTCATCATCCGGCCAATAGCAGCGGTCCTGGGGGGGTGACGAAATCGCCACCTCCCCATAGATACAGTGGGTGATAGGTGGTGTATCCTACACCCCCGATCGCCATGTATCTCCAGATCAGCGGGTCACATGTGGATCAGCGGGATGAACCTGACTCACATGCAGTATGTAGCCTATCAGCAGCCAGCCACCTGTGTGATGTCACAGCCCTATATAATCGGCAGCCATCTTGCGGCCAGTCACATCAGCGTTCTATTACAGAGAAAGAGGGACAGACAGCAGTGTGTGTTGCACAGAAAAGCTTTTTTACAGCAGCGATTCACCTCAAGCCCAAATCCAGCCTAGAAGCCTACAGTCTGGCCAGTCACGACTCTCAGCGTTGAATATGAATCAATGATGTGAATATAAATTCTGAACGCAACGGGTCTCAAGAGTGAGAACTAGTTTTATCTGTCCCTCAGTACAGGTACTACTGCTCCCAACATGTTCTATGATGGGAGTAGTAGTAGTATCACAAAAATGTACAGACATATAGTGGAGAAAGGATATTGTACTGTATTTTTTAGAAAGCAAATTATTAAAAAGCAGAAAATACATTATTAATAAAAAAAATAAAAAATTATTTTTTCAATTAAATTATTATTTAACGATAAAATATTTTAATTTAAAAATCACATGGACCCCTTTGCCATTTGTTATTTTGTTGGCTACATTTTCACGTCCCTGCACGCTCACAAAAATCCTTCCCTGATAAGAATAAAAAAAAAATTGGTCATAAAAAAGATAAAATGTTTCCCATCCCTACTGCATCATTTTTTTTAAATGTTAACCTACAAAATGTTATCAAAAAAGCTAACTCTATTCCTTTTTAGATCACTAAAGTAAAAAAAAGAATAAAAACCACCCTTAAAAACCTCAATGTTAAATCCCACGTGGTGTTTTTAATGGTGTTTTTTTTCACTCCCATAGACTTCTACGAGAGAAAAACGCCAAGCTTTCAGTAAAAAAAAAAAAAAAAAAACGACAAAGTCTCAACATGCTGCAATTTGGACAAACTGCCAAGGATCAGGAAAAAGCCAAAGAGGGGTGAAACAAATCTAAAGAAATGCCAAAGAGGAGTGTTCAAAAGATTGAACTTGTACTCTGATATGTAGGTGTGGGGCATAAGGAGTTGTTTAGACCAGAATAGGGGCAGGGCAGAGGTGGGGCCAGGGGTGGAGTCTTGCTGGGGGCTCTTGCTTTATTTGGTCTGGTTGCCCTGAGTGTTGTCAGTCTGCCCCTGACACTAGGGATGATCAGTAGCTCATCCGCAGCATCAAATATGCTGCAGATGTGCTACGTGTGACCCTTCTCTAATGGTGGCTGCAGCCACTGGTCAATGTTTTTAAAGCAGTGTTCTAAAACTGTTGCCCTTCAGATGTTGCAAAACTTCAACTCCAAGCATGCCCGGGTATGCTGGGAGTTGAAGTATTGCAACATCTGAAGGGCCACAGTTTTAGACCGCAGTTCTAAAGTCACCAGGTACTCTTTAAAAAAAAAAAAAGAGCCATGGCTGTTGGTAGGCTGATATCACTGCACCAAGGAGCAGAGCAGGTGGACAGCAGAGAAGAAGAGCATGCACTGGGCTGCTGTGGGCAGCAACTACCCTTAGCTTAGTATACCACTGCACCACCGGACTGGGGATTCACTGCTATTAGCCATTGCAATAGGTCCCCAGACTGAAGGGCAAGCGGAGCCAAGCACTTTAGGGGCCTACATCTATATATGGGGGTATTTTGTGGGTGTAACTACTATATGGGGGTACAAAGTGGCCACTTTTACTGTGTAGGGCAATACACATGGGGAGTTTGTTAAGAGATGGGCATTGTACTGGAGAAAGAAGCCTAACATGTTTGTGTGATGTCCCAGTAGAGGACATGGTCCTGTATTACCCTAAGGCCCTGTCGGGTTGAGTCCTTCAGTGACCTGGGGGCTCCCCTGCAAGGTCCTCCCCCCTGTTGGTTTTATAAAGGTGTGTGTGTCACTTTAATGCCTAGACAGGATCCCTATGTATCGGTAGTATAGAGGACCTGTGGGAGGTCTCAAGGACCTGTGTAAGTCTGTCACATGTTATGTTATGCAGTCACATGATTTGTTGTCACATGTTCTCCCAGAGAGCACCATCTTAACCTGTGACCCGCGGTTTGAAAAATGGGCTTTAGTCCAGCCCCGCACTATGTAAAGGGGCGGCCATTACAATTGACTCTCTTCCTTTACTGAGAACCAGCCAGTACAGATGACTCAGTGCAAGAGATCAGCATCTTGAAGACCCCAAAAGCTGCAGTCATTCCAGTAAGTCTCAAGTCTATGTCTGCTATCACTACAAGTAGTCAAGTCCTGCACATAATCATGTCAAGTACAATTTCAAGTCAAGTCAACTACAAGTATGCAACAACAGTGAGAAATGAAGCAGACGGACGACTCACCCTTTCAGCGGTAAAATCTTCTTTATTCAATGCTCTCGGCAAAAGATGACAGCAGGTTACAAGGGGGGTCTCAGCAGGAACACAGGGCCGTGGAGTGCAACGACCGTATCGCTTCTGAACAAAGCTTCTTCTGGAAGAAGCTTCGTTCAGAAGCGATACGGTCGTTGCACTCCACGGCCCTGCGTTCCTGCAGAGACTCCACCTTGTAATCTGCTGTCATCTTTTGCTGAGAGCATTGAATAAAGAAGATTTTACCGCTGAAAGGGTGAGTCGTCTGTCTGCTTTATTTCTCACTGTTGTTGCATGAATAGACTTTTTAGCTACCAGACGTAGATGCTCCCCCAGCATTCACTACATCAGGATACTTCCATACCCGACAGTCCGGACAGGAGAAGACTTAGCCATACACGAGTAGACAGTGCCTGGTGCCTTCTTTCAATTCACACATTAACTACAAGTATATTGGTCCAGCAAGCTGTGAGGTTCTTCTGGGTCCTGGCCACCTCTCTGGGAATTCTAGCCTTAGCTATGAAGATAATTCCACCTGTCTTCTACTTAGTAAACCCTCCATTAGACCATAACTGTTTGTGGACTCTCATTTTACTTCTAGCAATTGGGATAGCGGAGAATCCAGGCGTGTGGTGTTCTGGAACATGAAAACCACTCTGGCGTCACAAACACTAGGGGTTAACAACATCTTGCTCCCGGGGTTAATACCATCTGATCCCACCACTCACACCGCTACACCCGTGGTCCCACCATTTCACCCGGTGGTCCACCACATTTGTTTGGCTGGTTCTGTGGTTCTGTTCTTGGCCGGGAGAAATCTTTGTGGTGGTCTAGGCCAGATGGTGAAAAAAGGAAAAGTAAACAACTCAGATCAGAGAAGATGTAACCCGTGAATTTAGCAACTGAGGAGATAGGGAAAGGAGCAAGGGGCCTGGGGAGAGGATATGGAGTAAAGAAAAGCATATGAGTTATAGTATATTCATTACAAAAATGTCCCTAATATGGGGGTACAATTTTTGGGAATGGGTTGTTAAGGAGCAAAAAGAGGTTGGGAACCCCTGATCTATAGTAACACATAATGCATAACATAGTACAACATACCAGGTCTCATACCAACTCTTTTGGGATGGCTTACGCTGGCAAAGATAGTAATAGGGTAATAATGGCACTTGTTGCGTTGCCAGTAAGTCATTCAAGAGTTTGACAAGTCTCCAATCTGTAATAATTTTGTCGGATAATCTCCCCACTGACCTATCCTATCCAAACCATTAGGACAAATCCGACACGAACTGTCAACTTCATTGATTTACAATCCATTACTGTGTCAGGCACCCATAAATCATATTACCTTTTCTGTGACATAGTGTGCCTTTCAACCCCCGGACCGGTTAAATGGATATGACAAAATATAACCAGGATAAAGAATGCATATATAACTTTAGATCTGCTTTGTTTAACACTCCCACGCCCAGTAGAAAAGTGTAAAGAGTGTTATCTGCTAAAAGCAAAACACTTGGGCTTTGGTTGAAATCAGGGATAGATTCCTTGTACAATGTGTGAAATGAACCTTTAAGATGCGGAATTATCTGTTATGTGCAATATAGTTTCTCCAGGGGATGTGAGAATTCACACGAAATATAATCATTAATCAACCCATTAACAAATAAATAAATAAACAAGTAAAAAATTTAATAAATAAATGTACATTAATCAGATAAAACAATAAAACTACTAACAGGTAAAGTGGGTCATTGGTGGCCGGGGTTCAATTATGCTTATGGAAAGCAAAGGCTAGCCCATCTTGTCCAACTGGAGATAGCTATCCTGTCAGTCAATGGGTTGCCATATACTCTTAATAGCCATTGGCTGAATGAACATTGGGCCGACAGATATCTTTCCTGATTTCTCCAAACACATGAACATTCGTCTTGACAAGCATTCACATGATCTGAATAGAGTGAGGAGGGGTAAGCCGCTGTCAGATTCTTATGGAGGCGGTGGGAGCTTATATTTCTGAGAACAAAAGGATTGGACAGTTTTTTGTTATGTTCATTTACTCTTGAATTTTTTTTTTTACAGTAAATTGCACTGGTAAAAGCCAACTCTCCATCAACATTATCTGTTGGGAGAAATTAGGAGGCTTCCATACACATAGACAGTTAGCCAGTCGAAAAATGGTGGGTTCAGACAACTTTTTTTGAATGTGTTCGGGGACCCAATGTTTGACCTATAAAAGAGCCTTAAAGGGGTACTCCACCCCTAAATATTTTATCCCCTATCCAAAGGATAGGTGATAAGATATCTGATCGCGAGGGTCTCGCCGCTGGTGACTTGCATGATCTCCCTGCTGCACCCGACATTCGTTTAGAGAGTCGGGTGCAGCACAGGAGTGCCGGAGGCTCATGACGTCACAGCCATGCCCCCTCAATGCAAGTCTCACATAGACTTGCATTGAGGGGGCATGGCCGTGATGTCACAAGTGTGGGGCGTAACCTTGACGTCACAAGCCTATGCCCCATATCGTCAGTCATCCATCACAGAGCGAAGTTCGGCGAGACCCCTGCGATCAGACATCTTATCACTTTTCCTTTGGATGGGGAATAAGGTGTCTAGGGGTGGAGTGCCTCTTTAAAACATGACAAGAGATTATCAGCCAAACCAGAATCTCAAGCCTACATTATCTCTACAACAAGTGGTTAAGGAGCCAACCCGGAGGGAGGCCATTTTGGATTTGGTAATCACAAATGGGGATTTGGCACATGATGTTACTGTAGGCGAAAGCTTGGGATCTAGTGATCACCAATTACTGTTGTTTAATATAAGAACAGTGAAGGAGTCACACTGCACAAAAGCAAAAGTTTTAGATTTTAGAAAAAATGACTTTTCAAAAATGTATTAGTCATAAATGAGTTCCTATCAGACTGGAACGGATTACAGAAGACAAATAGGACTACTTAAAAGATGCATTATTGAAGGCAACAGAAAATTGCATTAGACTTGTCAGCAAAAGCAGAAAAAGGAAGAGACCACTGTGGTACTCAGCAGAAGTGGCCAAAATCCTAAAAAACTAAATACTAGCATTTAGTAATTATAACACAACCAAGAGCAATGAAGATAGGGAAATCTACAAGACTAGGCAGAAAGAGGCCAAGCAAGTTATAAGAACTTCTAAAGCGCAGGCAGAAGAAAAACTCTCTCAGTCTGTGAAAAAAAAGTGATATGAAAAAAGGAAATTAAAACAAGGAATAACTAAATTGAAAACAAAGGAAGGAAGGTATGTAGAAGAGAATAAAGGGATAGTGGACTGCCTTAATGAATACTTCTGTTCAGTTTTTACAGAAGAAAAAGAAGGAAAAGGACCTCAGTTAGGGAGGAAGACTAATGAATCGTTTGATGCATGTGTCTTTACAGAGGAAGAGGTTCTACGTTTGTTATCTAAAGTTAAGACAAATAAATCACAGGGGCCTGATGGGATACACCCAAAATTATTAAAAGAGCTTAGTGGTGAGCTAGCAAAACCGTTAACAGATTTATTTAACCAATCACTGGTAACAGGAGTCGTCCCGGAAGATTGGAAATTAGCAAATGTTGTGCCCTTTCACAAGAAAGGTAGTAGGGAAGAATCAAGCAACTATAGGCCAGTAAGTCTGACATCAACAGTGGGGAATTTAATGGAAATCCTACTAAAGGATAGGATTGTGGAACATCTAAAATCCCATGGATTGCAAGATGAAAAACAACATAGGTTTACTTCAGGGAGATCGTGTCAAACAAATCGTATTGATTTTTTTTGACTGGGTGACTAAAATAATAGATGGCGGAGGGGCAGTAGACATCGCATATCTAGATTTTAATAAGGCTTTTGACAATGTCCCACATAGGAGACTTATCAATAAACTGCAGTCATTGAGCTTGGACTCCCATATTGTTGAGTGGATTAGGCAGTGGCTGAATAACAGACAACAGAGGGTTGTACTCAATGAAGAATATTCAGAGCAAGGTCTTGTTACCAGTGGGGGCCTCAGGGTTCTCTACTGGGACCAATATTTTTTAATATCGTTATTACTGATATTACAGAAGGTCTTGATGGTAAGGTATTGGTCTTTTTGCTGATGACGCATATGTAACAGGGTTGATGTTCCTGGAGGGATATGCCAAATGGAAAAGGATTTAGGAAAACTAGAAGAATGGTCAAAACTCTGGCAACTGAAATTTAATGTGGATAAGTGCAAGATAATGCACCTGGGGCGTAAAAACCCTTGGGCAGAATATAGAATATATGACACAGTCCTGACCTCAGTATCTGATGAGAGGGATTTATGAGTAATTATTTCAGAAGGCTTAAAGGTAGGAAGACAATGTAATAGAGCAGCAGGGAACGCTGGCAGAATGCTTGGATGTATAGGGAGAGGTGTAAGCAGTAGAAAGAGAGAAGTGCTCATGCCGCTGTACAGAACACTGGTGAGAACTCACTTGGAGTATTGTGCGCAGTACTGGAGACCGTATCTCCAGAAGGATATAGATCAGGGGTACTCAACTATTTTTAGTGAGGGGCCGCTCATCCAGGTCTGTCACAGGTAAAGTCCGAGTTAAGCACTAAGGCCTGATTCACACCTAGTGGCTGCAGTAAAGGATATAGGATGAAGGATATAGGTAAAATGACTGAACTCTGAAGGATGTAAATGTGCTGTTTCCTGTATTTTCTGAATACTGCTGCAGACTGCACCCCTAAAAATAATACAGCTGACTACTGAACCCCTGAAAATAATACTACCGCATACTGTACCCATGAAAATAATACTGCCACAGACAATAAAATACTGCCCCTGAATGTAATACTGCCGCACTGTACCCCTGAATAAAATACTGGCACATTGAGTACCCCTTAATATAAGACTGTTGCACGCTGTACCCCTGAAAATACTGCCAAATGCAGTACCCCTAAATATATTACTGCCACACACTGTACCCTCTGAATATAATACTGCCATATACTATACCCCTGCATATATTACTGCTGTACACTGTGTCCCTGGTATATTACTGCCACACGCTATGCCCCTGTGTACATTACTGCCTCCACGCTGTGCCCCTGGATATATTACTGCCTCACACTGTGTCCTGTTATATTACTGCCACATGCTATGCCCCTGGATACATTACTGCCTCACACTGTGCCCTGGTATATTGCCTCCATGCGAAGAGATGAGCGAACTTTTAAAAAATTTGATTCGGCCGATTCGCCGAATTTTCCGAAAAAGTTTGTACCGATCTGAATTTTTTTGCAGCGAATCTATAGTAAAAAAGGCTATTTCTAGCCTACATACAGCCTCTATAGGGGTATAGAACACTTTGCTGTGTTCTAAAACGCATATGGAGTGTGCTGGGGTAGTGAAATAATACTGCTATTCAGAATAACATGCAGATTACCGGCATCACTTTTAGAATCACTGCCGCACAGCAGCACAATGACAGAGCCTGGTGGTGGCATCAGTGTCAGGAGACCATATAGTGACTGAATGACACAGTGTGGAGGTGTTGGCAGCATGAGGAGACCATATAGTGGATGAATGGCAGAGCCTGGAGTTGCCAGCAGCAATGAGTAAGCACTAGGCCTTCACAATCCCTAAGATTAAAAGATGAATTAAGAAATTTAAACCAAAGATTTTGGATAGCGGGTGCTACCTATGAGAAAATTTTAATTTCCCAGACCCAGGCCCAGTAGCGGCATCAATAAACCATATATTGCCTGAATGACACAGGCTGGAGTTGGTTAATGCATGAGTACACACCAGGGCTTCACAATCCCTAAGAAAAAACACAACAATTTTTGAAATTTTTGAAGAACATTTTGGATAGCGGGTGCTACCTATGAGAAAATTTGAAATTCCCAGACCCAGGCCCCACAGCGGCATCAAAAACCATATATTGCCTGAATGACACAGCCTGTAGTTGGCTGATGCACGAGTACACAGCAGGGCTTCACAATCCCCCCCAAAAAACACAACAATTTTAGAAATTTTTCAAAAAGATTTTGGATAGCGGGTGCTACCCATGAGAAAATTTGAAATTCCCAGACCCAGGCCCCACAGCGGCATCAGTAAACCATATATTGCCTGAATGACACAGCCTGGAGTTGGCTGATGCACGAGTACACAGGAGGGCTTCACAATCCCCCCAAAAAACACCACAATTTTGAAATTTTTGAAAAAGATTTTGGATAGCGGGTGCTACCTATGAGAAAATTTGAAATTCCCAGACCCAGGCCCCACAGTGGCATCAGTAAACCATATATTGCCTGAATGACACAGCCTGGAGTTGGCTGATGCACAAGTACACAGCAGGGCTTTACAATCCCCCCAAAAAACACAATAATTTTAGAAATTTTTCAAAAAGATTTTGGATTGTACCTATGAAAAAATTAGAAATTCCCAGACCCAGGCCCAGCAGTGCCATCATTTTCTGATTTGAAATTGAAATCAAACTTTGAGTGTCCCAGCGTGTGGGTACGAAGGACCAAATATAACAAGCCCCCACAGGGCTCATGTGGCCGTGAGATGTAGGCGCAACCTCTCCATTGCCCTGACTGGCCATTGTTCCCAAGACTTTTCGCAAAGGCAAACCATGTGAAGAACAGCGTGACACTGCCGTGCCCTGCACACATGGTATGCTGAAGGGTACACACCAGGGCTTCACAATCCCAAAGAAAAAACAACCATTTTTTTTATTTTTGAAGAAGATTTAGGACAGCGGGTGCTACCTATATATTGCCTGAATGACACAACCTGGAGTTGGCTGATGCATGAGTACACAGCAGGGCTTCACAATCCCACCCAAAAAACACAACAATTGTAGAAATTTATGAAGAAGACTTTTGGATAGCGGGTGCTACCTATGAGAAAATTTGAAATTCTCAGATCAAGGCCCAGCAGCGCCATCAGTAAACCATATATTGCCTGAATGACACAGCCTGGAGTTGGCTGATGCATGAGTACACACCAAAGCTTCACAATCAATAATAAAAATGACAAACATTTTTGATGAAAAATTTTGACGAAAATTTAGGACAGTGGGTGCTACCTATGTATTACCAGAATGACGCAGCCTGGAGTTGGCTGCAGCATGAGGAGACCATTGAAATGTCAGATTTTTTTTGTTTGAAACTTACATCAAAATTTGTATCCCGGACCCCGCCGTGTGGGTACAAAAGACCTAATCTCACAAGCACCCACAGGGCTCATGTGGCCGTAAGATGTAGGCGCAACGTCTCCATAGCCCTGACCAGCCATTTTTTGTTTTTCAAGAACAAACGCATGTCCAAGAGTCCAGAAGACTCTATAATGCAGGACGGTGGACCACCAAAAGACATTCTTCTCTAAAATAATTTTTTCTGAAACAAAGAAGCAGAGTTCATCCCTCTCCGTATTATTTTTGAAAATGTTGATTAAAAAATCACGTACAACAAGCATTCAATGGTGTAATGGTTATTATTCTGGAAAATTCAAGTTTATTACTGTGAAAATTATCAGAAAATTTGGAAAAAAAAAACACTACCCAAGAATGTTTATTAACCCCATACATTGCACCATAAATGTTGAAATTTTAATTAAGCATGTATGTATGTATTTCAAAAATCCTAAAATTAAAGGCCCAAGCCCAGAAGCATCATGAAGTCAAGAAGATCCTGAAAGACACAGAAGCAGTCAGGAGTAGGCATCAGCAGTACCCAAGAGTCTTTCATAACCCCTTATATTGCAAGATCAATCGCGAGATCGAGCAATAACAGGTGTGTTATGCCCTCAGATGTCCGGGGCTGCACGCGCGAACCCCTGTTCCACTACCTCCCGGAAAGGTAGGCTGCCGTGAAGCAGGTGGTCTCTCCCAGGCACGTTTGGCTCCAGAATTTCCACTCCTGCCACCACGCTGACTGCCAACCGTGCTACCGCCTTGCTGCCTCAAGGGCAACCTGCAACTTTCTTCTCCTGATGATGATGACGGCCCTTCTGCACCCGGCTCCCAATTGCGATTGGCTTCATCATCATCAACAGGTGTGTGCACGTCACTGATGTCCTCCTCAGGTTCCCCAACAGTGTCTGCTTCAGGACCTTGAACCCTTGCAACACCGCCTCCCACGTCACTCTCCGCATCACTACTTGGCCGCCTAGCGGAGCAAGCGGCGCATGTCTCCTCCCCTTCTTGGCTGTCCAGTAGTTGCTGACTGTCCTCTATTGGATCGTCCTCAGTGAATAGTGGAGCTAAACCCACAGCATAAGATACTTCTCTAGGAGAGGGAACAGCATAGGACAAAGGCAATGGGAGGACAGGGACTGCTCCCGGGCCATGCCAACTGAGGGTTGTGTCTGAGGAATCCACCGACTTGACTGGGGTGTCAGATGTCACTTGTGATGATGTGGATGAGCGTGTTAACCAATCGACAATGGCAGATGGGTTGCTGGTGGAGACACGACCGCTGGCTGATAACGGGAGCTCAGGCCTCTCACTGCGACTCCTGCTGCCACTCGCTCCTAGTCTGCTGCCAACTCTGCCTGAAGTATTTAGGCCTCTGCAACTCCTCTGTGCACGTCCTGGCACTTCTCTGCCTGACATACTTAGTGCAATACGCTACACTACTCTTTAAACAGTATTTGTCTAGAACAGCAGCAGTTGATTACTTATGGCTGTCCTTTCACAGTATGTAGGCCCTTGACAGATTAACAGGTACAAGATGGTACACTACTTGGTTGTATGTATGCGGTATGCACTGATGAGGGCAGTAATATGTGAAACTATACGCAGAAAAAACTCAGCATTTTTGTAAAACACCAGCCGGTGGATACTATTGTTTGGACTTTGACGGTATGGAGCCCCTTGACAGATTAACAGGTACAAAATGGTACAATACTTGGATGTACGTATGCGGTATGCACTGATGAGGGCAGTAATATGTGCAACAATACGCAGAAAAAATAAGTATTTTTTTAAAACAGCAGCAGGTGATTACTTTTGCCAGGAGTCAGGACTTTCCCTGTATCTAGACTTATTACAGATACAGAATAGTAGACTGCTTTGATGTAGGCATGTGTTATGCATGTATGAGGGCAGACAAATGCACTACAGTCCGCTGAAAAATAACATATTTGTGAACAGCAGCAGGACCCAACAGTGCAGCACCACAATGAAAAAAAAAATACATGGATTTAAACCCTAAATTGCACTCTGTCACACAATTCTGAGCAGCAGATGATTTGTGGAGCAAAAAGAAATACTGAATTGCGCTGAAAAATGAGGAGATAAGATGGTTGATAAAGTTCAGGCAGCTTGGAGATCTGTATGAGGCAGCTGACAGCTATCTGCCCCTCTCTGCTGCAATGCTCAATAACGTGAATAGGAGGTTTAGCAATCAATGATCCTTCTCAGAGTAACAGCACAGCACTCTGCACTCCTGCCTTTCCCTAATGCTGATGTGACTAGCAGTTGCAGTGTAACGCTGTGGTATGAGCTATTCACACATACGCAATCCCGTCCTCTCCATCTGAGTGCATAGATGAAATGAAGAGAGGCAAGATGGCCGCCGATTATATAGGGGCTGTGACATCACAGGGGTCAGTGAAATCTGATAGGCTGCATCTCACATATGATTCAGGGTCATCCCACCTACCTTCATTCCCACCGCTGTTTCCCACCCTCCCATAATCCCCTGCCCTATGTACTCACACGTGGATCCGCCATTTTAGGTCTCCAATAGCCTGGAACACTGTAAAATGAAGTTTAATGAAGCGACTTGCGCAATCGAATCGCGGCGATATTCGCATTCGTTGCAAATCGGATATTTCATGAAATTCGTAACAAATTCGGGTTCGTCAGCTTCGATTCGCTCATCTCTATCCACATGCTATGCCCCTGGTATAGTGCTGCCACATGCTATGCCCCTAATACATTGTTGCCACACGCTGTGCTCTAGGTATATTACTGCCACCTGCTGTATCCCTGGTATATTTCTTCCACTTGGTATGCCCCTGGTATATTACTGCCACAATGAATGATGCCACTATGCCCTCACAATGACTGATGCAGCTGTTCCCCCACAATGACTGATGCCGCTGTGCCCCCACAATGTCTGATGCCACTGTGCCCTCACAATGACGAATGCCGCTGTGCCCCCACAATGACTGATGCCGCTGTGCCCCCACAATGACTGATGCTGCTGTGCCCCCACAATGACTGATGCCGCTGTGCCCCCACAACGACTGATGCCACCACATTAACTGTGCAGCTGTGACTCTTAAAGGGGTACTCCGGTGAAAACCTTTTTTCTTTTAAATCAACTGGTGGCAGAAAGTTAAACATATTTGTAAATTACTTCTATAAAAAAATCTTAATCATTCCAGTACTTATTAGCTGCTGAATGCTACAGAGGAAATTCCTTTCTTTTTGGAACACTGATGACATCACGAGCACAGTGCTCTCTGCTGACATCTCTGTCCATTTTAGCAACCGTGCATAGCAGATGTATAGCAGATGTATAGCAGATGTATGCAAAGGGCAGCATGGTGGCTCAGTGGTTAGCACTGCTGCCTTGCAGTGTTGGGGACTTGGGTTCAAATCCCACTAAGGACAACAATAAATAAATAAATAAAGTGTTATTATTATTATAATAACGTCAGCAGAGAGCACTGTGCTCGTGATGTCATCAGAGAGCATTCCAGAAAGAAAATAATTTCCTCTGTAGTATTCAGTAGCTAATAAGTACAGGAAGGATTAAGATTTTTTAATAGAAGTAATTTACAAATATGTTTAACGTTCTGCCACCAGTTGATTAAAAAAAAAAAGTTTTTCACCGGAGTACCCCTTTAAGCTGTTGCAAACTTCAACTCTTATCATGCACAGACATAAGGTCATAATGGGAGTTGTAGTTCTGCAACAACTGGAGAGTCACAGGTGGGGGGACTTCAATTACTCGCTGGCTCCCCGTCCCAGGTCCCACTCTGCTTCGCTGCTCTGGCCTCTCCTTGTCAGGCCTGGCCAGAGCAGATGATGATATTATACACAAGATTATAAAATAGGCATAAGGGGATTAAGGGGGGTATAGGGTTATCATAAGATTTCCTCCACCTTCTGATAATAATAAGACATCCTTGTTTCTCGAAGAACTGCTATTCAAACAACAATAGTGAAGAAAGGACATAACCGGTGTTGATGCTTTTTAATGACATTGGTAATGAAAACACTGCAAAAATTTTATGAGGCTTTGTGCCCCACTAGACCAGCCCCATTGCACTAGTGTATCTGTAGCATACAATAGAAAGTGCTTTTGTGGGCCACATTTGCCTTCTCTCTCGGTTTAGGGTTAGAAGAATAAACTTGTCAGGGTCAGGAGGATCACAAAAAACCATGGGCATTTCTTGTTGTAAGAGAGAAATTTTACTGGTGATTTTTTCTGCACTTGACTAGCTGGTGACAATTGACCATGTGGCCGATCATAGCACTAGTGGGACTGGTAGTGGTGATACTGTAAGGCATCATGGTGGATGTGCTGAGGGGGGAGCAGGGACGCCATGTTCAACAAGAGATCATTCTGAGAAGAGAGTCGAGGATGATGATGAGAAGTTTGATCATGATTATGTAGATGTAGGACAGGACAGGGAAACCAGGTGATGAGGAGGTTTTGTGTTTAGAGCAGGAGGGTAGTGTTGAAACTGTCTGCAATGGAGAGTGGAGCCGAGGTAGGGCCAAAACATCTGTAAAACGTCCCAGACGTAGGCCTGCAGTTTCTCTGTTTGAGATAAAAAGCCTTATGGAGGAGGAGCACAGTTGGTAAGTTGTGTCAAACATTCTGCCATGTGGAAATTCTTTCCTACCATACCAAATGAAGAAAATCAGGCACAGAACCCTTTCTGCAAATACAAAGTAAGGTATGGTCAGGGTCAGAGTTTAGGAATTAAAGGGGTACTCCGGTGAAAACCTTTTTTCTTTTAAATCAACTGGTGGCAGAAAGTTACACATATTTGTAAATTACTTCTATTAAAAAATCTTAATCCTTCCAGTACTTATTAGCTGCTGAATGCTACAGAGGAAATTCCTTTCTTTTTGGAACACTGATGACATCACGAGCACAGTACTCTCTGCTGACATCTCTGTCCATTTTAGCAACCATGCATAGCAGATGTATGCTAAGGGCAGCATGGTGGCTCAGTGGTTAGCAGTGCTGCCTTGGGTTCAAATCCCACTAAGGACAACAATAAATAAAGCGTTATCATTATTATTATAATAACGTCAGCAGAGAGAACTGTGCTCGTGATGTCATCAGAGAACATTCCAAAAAGAAAAGAATTTCATCTGTAGTATTCAGCAGCTAATAAGTACAGGAAGGATTAAGATTTTTTAATAGAAGTAATTTACAAATATGTTTAACTTTCAGTCACCAGTTGATTTAAAAGAAAAAAGGTTTTCACCGGAGTACCCCTTTAAGTAACCACATAGAGCAGCATCACAAGACCACTAGTCGATCGCTTCCTACTTTTCACTGGCTACAGCTACCGATATTTCACCACTGCTTGATGTTTTCTGGCTACTTTAACTATCACTAGTCTACCATTGCATGATGTCTGCTGGCTACAACTGCTACTACTCTTCCACCACTGCCTGCTGGCTACAACTACCACTATTCCACCATTGCCTGCTGTCTGCTGGTGGCTACAAACCCAACCAGTAGTCCACCATTGCCTGCTATCTGCTGTCAGCTGGCCTGCTGTCTGCTGGCAACAACTACCACTATTCCATCACTGCCTGCTGTCTGCTGGCTACAACAACCTATAGTTCACCACTGCCTGCTGTCTTCTGGCTACAACACCCACTAGTCCACCTCTGCCTGCTCGCTACAACTAGCGATAGTTCACCACTGCCTGCTGTCCTTTGCCTACAACTACCACTACTCCAGTGTCATTACAATGTAAAATTGGTCACACAAAAAAAACACTTCTCATATGGGGAGGGATGGCTCTTAAAAGGTGAGGAGGAAAAAAGGTCAGTTAATATTATGTCACACTCTTCCTCTTCACAGGCAATAGTGTAGATGCATATAACTTACTGTCTACTTATTGCTCCAAATATACATTGCTCCACATGGCTCAGGGCTATTTTATGATTAGTAACTTCTGCACAGTTAATGGAGCGGGAAGTGGAATGAAGAGCGGGTGCTGGGATAATCCGCCATATCTTGAATCCCATGTCTTCTTCTCTATTAACCCCCAATGGAAATAGCGGATATAGTATCAAAATTTCATGTATGGGAAACTTGAGCTTAGACATCAAACAATTCTCATGATGATTTTAATACAGATCCGTTCCTGTGGTATATGCAAGAAACAGTTCTATGTGCAAAAACAAGCATTAATGTTGTAATGGTACTTTCATTATAAGTCATCTTTAGGGTACTCAATCATTATGTCAGTGTTTCCCAACCAAGGTGTGTCCGGTTGTTGCAAAACTACAACTCCCAGCATGCCCGGACAGCCTTTGGCTGTCTGGGCATGCTGGGAGTTGTAGTTTTGCAACAGCTGGAGACACACTGGTTGGGAAACACTGGACTATGTAATTATCAAGGGTTTGGAAGCCATAAGGTTAAAAGAGTACCTGTCATACAAAAGAAAAAAAAATAATGCTTCCATGTGTTCTTCACTAGGTCATGTAGATTCTTTACATGTCTTTTTTATGTGTCTAGCTTCTGTATTTGGCTCACAAATCCCTCTGTTCTGCTGCTCACTCATTCTGACATCCACTGCTCAGGAAAAGCTGTGCCTAAGGCAAGCATTGAGCCCGCCCTCATTCACCATGCATTCACTTCCTCCATGAGTCTGCTGTGCTGGGTCTTTTCATCCAATCACTGCAGGCTGCTCTGTAACCTCCTCCTCTCTGTTTTAAGGTTGCAGTCTGATAGGACAGGAGTGAGCACAGAGGAGTGCTAGTCCCGCCTTCATTTCCTGTACTTTGCCTGTGCTTCAGCTGGGATAAAGATGATGCTGCAGCCGGACATGATTATGTTCTATATGGTATGGGGACATCTAGTGTTTTTTTTTTTTTTTTTTTTTTTTTAATAAACCATGATTTCTATAAAAAGGAGATAATATTTTTGGAAAGTATATTAGAAAGGAGAATGTGTGCCAAGATGGACAAGATCTAAAAAAAAAGTTTTTGATTCTGACAGTGGCCATTTATGAAATCAAATTTGATGGATATATAATGCATTATCAAAACATACCAGAAAACAACAGGCTGTGATTCTACATCACAAACACTGGGTGGCAGCATATGGACACGTATAGCATAAACAACTCCTGGCAGAGTACTGCAAAATCTTATTTTTTTTTTATTTTTTATATTAGTCATCTTGTGAAATACATTTTAGGCAATGTTGGGTCATGAGAAAATGTGAGGAAGGACACATGTATATAGCTTATTATTTCTTAAATTATCTCTAAAGTTCATACAAGTTACATTGCATCTATCTACAAATGTGTCCATCCTTATCTTTTCTTGAATTTAAAGTGTACATATCATGAGAAGAAATAAATAAATAAACAAATAAAATAAATAATCCTCCAGGCTTACTGTTTAACCTGTTTTATCCTATCCAAGGGGGGCATTTACTAAGGGGTTTAGTCAGTTTTTTCTGACTATTTTTGGCGCAAAATTGTCGCAATTGCGCCTACCCTATAAATTGTGCGACTTTCCCTAGCAAGAGCTAGAAAGTAAAAAAAAAATTTCCCGCTTAATTTACGCAAGTTTTCAGTTTTTACTTGCAGTGGTCAGGAATTTATTAACTGAGACAGTCGCAGTTGCGCAATAAACTGTCGCAACGGCCATAAAAATTGACTAAATTTACTCCAGCTCCAACATGGAGCAGGAAAAGCTCCTGCCGCCCGGGCTCCCACATACTTTCTCCCCGCTGCCCTCACTGCGCTACCGGGACACTACAGTGATTTATATCCCCCCCCCCTCTCACCTGCCAGCGCCACACAACTCCCATCTGTCTGCTGTTGCAAGACTACAAGTCCCAGCATGGCCTTACAGTGAGGACACGCTGGGAGTTGTAGTCTTGTAGCAGCGGGAGCTGAGCGGCGCGGGCGGGAGACAAGGGGAGGGGGGGGGTAGCGGGGAGGCCGTATGAGGAGCCCGGGCGGGAGACAAGGGGGGTAGCGGGGAGGCCGTATGAGGAGCCCGGGCGGGAGACAAGGGGGGTAGCGGGGAGACCGTATGAGGAGCCCGGGCGGCTGCACTGTAATGTCAGCCCGGGCTCCTGCCCTGAGAGCCATAGGCTTTGGCTGTCAGGGCATGCTGGGTGTTGTAGTTTTGCAACAGCTGGAGGGCCACAGTTTGCAGACCACTGGTGTGTGGTCTGTAAACTGTAGTCCTCCAGCTGTTGCAAAACTAAACAGCTGAAGGGGACCGGCGAAGAAGTTCACTTACCCTTCCGAGGCTCCAGCGACGATCGCTGACGGAGAACGTCGCGCGGCACTGTCGCGCGGCAGTGTCGTGCAGCGCTGGATCCTACGGAAGCCGGTAAGTTGCGCAAGCTTCCCAACCAGGGTGCCTCCAAATGTTGCAAGACTACAACTCCCAGCATGCCTGGACACCCTTTGGCTGTCCGGGCATGCTGGGAGTTGTAGTTTTGCAACAGCTGGAGGCACCCTTGCTGGGAAACACTGGCCTAAAACAGTGTTTCCCAACCAGGGTGCCTCCAGATGTTGCAAGACTACAACTCCCAGCATGCCTGGACAGCCATTGGCTGTCCGGGCATGCTGGGAGTTGTAGTTTTGCAACAGCTGGAGGCACCCTTGTTGGGAAACACTGGCCTAAAACAGTGTTTCCCAACCAGGGTGCCTCCAGATGTTGCAAGACTACAACTCCCAGCATGCCTGGACAGCCATTGGCTGTCCGGGCATGCTGGGAGTTGTAGTTTTGCAACAGCTGGAGGCACCCTTGTTGGGAAACACTGTCCTAAAACAGTGTTTCCCAACCAGGGTGCCTCCAGATGTTGCAAGACTACAACTCCCAGCATGCCTGGACAGCCATTGGCTGTCCAGGCATGCTGGGAGTTGTAGTTTTGCAACAGCTGGAGGGCCACAGTTTGCAGATCCCTGGTTTGTGGTCTGTAAACTGTAGTCCTCCAGCTGTTGCAAAACTAAACAGCTGAAGGGGACCGGCGAAGAGGTTCACTTACCCTTCCGAGGCTCCAGCGACGATCGCTGTCGGAGATCGTCGCGCGGCACTGTCGCGCGGCAGTGTCGTGCAGCGCTGGATCCTACGGAAGCCGGTAAGTTGCGCAGGCTTCCCAACCAGGGTGCCTCCAGTTGTTGCAAGACTACAACTCCCAGCATGCCTGGACAGCCTTTGACTGTCCAGGCATGCTGGGGCTTGTAGTTTTGCAACATCTGGAGGCACCCTGGTTGGGAAACACTGTTTTAGGCCAGTGTTTCCCAGCCAGATTGCCTCCAGATGTTGCAAAACTACAACTCCCAGCATGCCTAGACAGCCTTTGACTGTCCAGGCATGCTGGGACTTGTAGTTTTGCAACATCTGGAGGCACCCTGGTTGGGAAACACTGTTTTAGGCCAGTGTTTCCCAGCCAGGTTGCCTCCAGATGTTGCAAAACTACAACTCCCAGCATGCCTAGACAGCCTTTGACTGTCCAGGCATGCTGGGACTTGTAGTTTTGCAACATCTGGAGGCACCTTGGTTGGGAAACACTGTTTTATTCCAGTGTTTCCCAGCCAGGTTGCCTCCAGATGTTGCAAAACTACAACTCCCAGCATGCCTAGACAGCCTTTGACTGTCCAGGCATGCTGGGGCTTGTAGTTTTGCAACATCTGGAGGCACCCTGGTTGGGAAACACTGTTTTAGGCCAGTGTTTCCCAGCCAGGTTGCCTCCAGATGTTGCAAAACTACAACTCCCAGCATGCCTAGACAGCCTTTGACTGTCCAGGCATGCTGGGGCTTGTAGTTTTTCAACATCTGGAGGCACCCTGGTTGGGAAACACTGGCCTAAAACAGTGTTTCCCAACCAGGGTGCCTCCAGATGTTGCAAAACTACAAGTCCCAGGTTGGGAAACACTGTGCCCGGCCTCCGCCCCACCTTACTGTAAGGGCATGCTGGGAGTTGTAGTCCTGCAGCTGGGGGCAGGGGACAAGCTTGTCACATTTATTATCACCTGCTCACACATCTCCTGCACCACACAACTACAACTCCCAGCATGTCCTTACTGTAAGGGCATGCTGGCAGTTGTAGTCGTGCGGGGCGGGAGATGTGTGAGCAGGTGATAATAAATGTACTAACCCATTTTTTTGTTTTCTTCTCATTTCAGATCCGTTTATCCTGTGGACTCCTTCGGATTCGGTGGACTACTTCGATGACCAGCGTTTTTCTTTGTTTGATTTTAATAAAATGGTTAACGAGGGCTTGTGGGGGAGTGTTTTTTGTAATAAAAATTTTTTAAAACCTGTTGTGTTTTTTTCTTACTTTACTAGACAGGCTTAGTAGTGGAAGCTGTCTTATAGACAGAGTCCATTACTAACCTGGGCTTAGCGCTAGCCACAAAAACAGCTAGTGCTAACCCCCTATTATTACCCCGGTACCCAACGCCACAGGGGTGCCGGGAAGAGCCGGTACCAACAGGCCTGGAGCGTCAAAAATGGCGCTCCTGGGCCTAGGCGATAACAGGCTGGCGTTATTTAGGCTGGGGAGGGCCAGTAACAATGGTCCTCGCCCACCCTGGGAACGTCAGGCTGTTACTGTTTGGTTGGTATTTGGCTGAGAATGAAAATAGGGGGGACCCTATGCGTTTTTTTTTTTAAATAAATAATTAAATATATTAAAAAAACGCATAGGGTCCCCCTATTTTTATTCTCAACCAAATACCAACCAAACAGTAACAGCCTGACGTTACCAGGGTGGGCGAGGACCATTGTTACTGGCCCTCCCCAACCTAAATAACGCCAGCCTGTTACCGCCTAGGCCCAGGAGCGCCATTTTTGACGCTCCGGGCCTGTTGGTACCGGCTCTTCCCGGCACCCCTGTGGTGTTGGGTACCGGGGTAATAATTGGGGGTTAGCGCTAGCTGTTTTTGTGGCTAACGCTAAGCCCGGCTTAGTAATGGACTCAGTCTATAAGACAGCTTCCACTACTAAGCCTGTCTAGTAAAGTAAAATAAAAATAAAACACAACAGGTTTTAAAAAAAATTTATTACAAAAAACACTCCCCCACAAGCCCTCGTTAACCATTTTATTAACATCAAGCAAAGAAAAACGCTGGTCATCGAAGTAGTCCACCGAATCCGAAGGAGTCCACAGGATACACAGATCTGTAGAAGAAGTAACCAAAAAAAAAAAAAGTGTAAGTACATTTAGGGAGAAAAAAACTGTGTTAAAAAAATGTAATAAACACACACACACACACACACACTAAACGCTGTTTACCACTTCTGAGCCATGACTACAATTTACAGTGATCCCTCAACTTACAATGGCCTCAACATACAATAGTTTCAACAAACAATGGTCTTTTCTGGACCATCGTAAGTTGAAACCAGACTCAACATGCAATGCTACAGACAGTCCAGATCTGTAAAACGTGTCAATGGCTGGAAGAACCAACCAATCAAAATGGGCATTCACTGGTAAAACCCCTGTATTACTGAAGTGTATGCACTGACTGGTATTACATGTTCTGTACACTTTACCTGTATCAGGGTTAGCTGCTCTTTTTGACACCAGGTGAGGGCAACTCCATTACTTGTTTTGGACATTGCCTGTACTGTACAGGACCCCTGAAGAAGCTCCTGTCCTCTACATAGACCAGTGTTTGCCAAGCAGGGTGGCCCCATTTTTTGCAAAACTACAACTCCCAGCATGCCTTTGGCTGTCCAGGCATGCTGGGAGTTATAGTTTTGCAACAGCTGGAGGCTCCCTGCTTGGGAAACACTGACATAGACAGTGATTTACAGCTCCCAGCAGATCTTTATTACTTTTATATTTAAGGATTTGCTTTATCTATATCAGTTATCTACTTATTTTTCTTTGTCACTTTTTCCTATTTTTGGATGACATTTTGGTGCCTTTAGAACCAATTACCCTGTTTCCATAGAGTTATGGTCTCAACATACAATGGTTTCAACTTACAATGGTTTTCCTGGAACCAATTAATATTGTAACTTGAGGGACCACTGTAGTTATTGAATTATTTAGATGTGGTGAAAAAGCTAAAAAAAAACTCAAAAACAAAAGATCCAGAAGGAAACCAGCAGCCAAACCTATTCAGACAGCAGGAAAAAGGAACAGACTATTTTTTCTACTACATGAAGTAAATTTCCCACTTTTGCCTATGTGTGCCAAATTTATTAATGCTGTGCAACAATTTAGTAAATTTGTCGCACATAGTCAAAAATGAAGTAGAAAAAAACAGGATAAAAACCAGACTACATAGTAAAAGATTAGTAAATGCCCCCCCATGTGCTTAAATCCCGGTTTTCGTCTTCGTATGGCACCTAATTCCCTTGTTTATGTAGCTCACACTGCATGCAGTTCATTGAGGAGGAGGGGCAATCCCCTGGGTAAACATGACACTTACCCTCACATCTCATGTGGGAACTTCTTCCCTCACTCTTTAGAGCTGATTCTGGCTGCTTTGTGCACTGAGGCTCCATGACACACCCCCGGCTCACACAGCAGGATGAGTGATAAGCCAGGACCCAGCATAAAGTCCTGCTTGTCCCACCCATGTTTGTACTTTGTATCTGGCTGATACAGACAGGCAATAGTTTAAGTGCGAACACAGTGTTCTGGACAGTGTTCTGGACCCCTAGTGGTAAGGAGTATGCATATTTATTTATTTTTTACAAATATACATATAATATTATTATGCATTTTATGCATAAAAAGTTATTGCTTATGAGAGTGCCCATTTAAGAGTTTTAATTTCTCATAATACAAATTAAATAAATTATTGCAACATGCTAGGAAAACCCTCAAAAAATTAGAAATAATATTGCCAAACATTCTTAAACAATATGAGTAACATATAAAAAAAAAAAAAAAGCTTGGTCTAAAAAATATGCCATTTTTTGATAACCTATTCCCTTAAATTAATGGTTATGTATCCACACAGTTTTGGGTAATTGAAACAACCAAAAAATAGGCTATGTGGGAGATTTATCAAAACCTGTGTAGAGGAAGAGCCCGTGGCAACCAATCAGATCACTTCTTTCATTTTTTCACAGGCCTTTTTAAATAAAGAATCAATCTGATTCTAATTGGTTGCTAAGGGTAACTACCCCACTTTTCCTCTGCACAGGTTTTGATAAATAGAGATGAGCGAATCGAATCGGACGAATCCGAATATTGCCACGATGCAATAAAAGGAATCACTTCATTAAATTCCATTATGTGCGTAGTGTTGAGCGGCATAGGCCATATTCGAATTCGTGATATTTCTCGAATATATGGACGAATATTCGTCATATATTCGCTAAATTCACATATTCGTAATATTCACGTTTTTTTCCGCATGTGCGTAAATTCGCATATGCGAAAATTTGCATATGTGAAGATTCTGGAACTTTATAGCAAGTATACCAGTGTTACTTGATAGAAGCAGCAGAAAGGAGGGATCAATATTCGCGAATATTCGCATATGCGAAAATTCGTATGCCAGTCTCACACAGTAGTATTAGAGCCTTCTTTACACCACACAGAGAGGGATGATCACTGTGATGTGTACTGTGAAAAAAAAAGCGAATATTCATCATTTCGAATATATAGTGCTATATTCGCAAATATTCGCGAATATGCGATATTCGCAAATACAATTCTAATTGCAAATATTCGCGAGCAACACTATATGTGCGGTCCAGGGGATCTAAAATGGCAGCTACACATGTGAGGACATGGGGCAAGGAAGTCTGGGAAGGTGGGTAGGAGGGATCACCCTAAATCACATGGTGACATGCAGCCTATCAGAAGCCAGCCCTGTGATGTCACATCCCTATATATTCGGCAGCCATTGCTGAACACAGGCATTTCTGGGACTTGTAGCTCAGGGAGCAGACAGTGTGTGTTACTGACAATACATAATACAAATCTTATTCTTCACAGCAGCGAATCCATTCACTTCAAGCCTGCATCACTGCAGACAGGCAGGGACAACTCAGAGTGTGAGAGCATACATTTACTGCTGGTGCAACGTTTTTAGGGCGTATTATCCTCAAATAAGTGAAAAATAATAAAAAAAGAATAAAAACCCTGCCTAACCGGCCAGCCCAGCTTTACTAAAATACTAAACTTTGCCTACTTTCTTAACCAAACTATCAAATGATCAAATCATAAACATAGGGTCCAACATGGATAAATCTCTTAGTCTCCTCGTGCGGTACGTTGCACGTAGACAATCATCCTGGTCAAATGTGATGCCCAGAATTTTTGCTGAGTCCTGGGGCTCTGGAAGGGTGTCCGGGAGATCAAACGTGGGACCTCCCCCTCCCAACCAATCCTGGTTGATCTTAGACACGGGAGCCTCTGAGTAGTGCTCCACCTCTGACATCACCACATTAACATCCTCTCTTGAGGACACGAAAATGGTGACATCATCAGCGTACACCACTACTCTCTGGGCGACACCCGGCTCCGTCAAACTCATCCTGACTCCCGTCGAAGGACCGCCATTTACCCTCCGGACAAAGGGATCGATCGCGAACACGTATAAAAGCGTGCTCAAAGGACAACCCTGGCGGACTCCGGACCCCACCCCCAAAAGAGCGACCAGACCACCCGTTCACAAGTGGGAAATTCTCTGCCCCTGCATATAAAGTCGCAAGCCAATTCAAAAGGTACCCTGTAAGCAATATCTCAGAAGGACAGACCAGAGGTACTCGTGGTTCACCTGATCAAATGCCTTGGCCTGATCCAAGGATAGCATGTACCCCTTCCAAAGACCCACCCTACCCAGCTCTGCTGCCTCCCAGACACCGAGAACAGCACTTAGGGTGCTACTGCCTGGAACAGAGCAGTTCTGAGCCTCTCAAAGGAGCCGGGATGCAAACTTGACCAACCGATTAACTGGTATTTTGGCCAGAAGCTTCCTATCTGTATTGAGAAGAGCTTTGGGCCTCCAGTTCCCAATAAGGCTAGGATCTTTACCCTTTGATAGAAGAATCAGGGCTGACCTCCTCATTGACTTTGGCAGAGTGCCCGAGGGAAGACACTCATTAAAGACCTCAGTCAAGAGGGGAGCTAAAGAGGTCCTGTACCACTCAGATGTTAAGCCATCTGGACCTGGTTGCTTCTTTGGGGCGAGCCCCTCGATCACCAGTCTCACTTCCTCTTCCCTCTTCGTCTCAGGAACAGTTTCAGCCTGGAAAGCCAACATCCTGTCTCATCTAGATCCTTCCTTCCCAAGAAGTTTGAGTAGAAGGATCTGACGACCTCCAAGATCCCTGATCTGGAAGAATTCAGGGATCCCCTTCCATCAACTAGTCCCGGAATGAACTTACTTCTCACTGACATCTTGGAGTTTCTGTAAGGGTCGGGTGAACGGTACCTCCCAAAATCCCTCTCAAAAACCAAAGATGTGTACCTATCGTACTGACACTTCATCAGCAAGGATTTCACTCTGGAGATATACTCCCGGCTACCTCCAGTCAAGACAAGGAGCTTGAGTTTTCTCCTCAGGCCCTGAAATGGGTGATACCTGGACTGTCTTATCTCCGCTTCCTCCAGGAGAGACAAATTAAGCTTCCAGTAACCTTTGCCAATCCGAGAAGTTTCTGAAACATTCAAATAAAAATAAATCAAACAGTGGTTGAAGAACTCTACCTCAACCGCGGACACTGAAGAAGAGACATCTTCCTCCTTTAACCCCTTAAGGACTCAGGGTTTTTCCGTTTTTGCACTTTCGTTTTTTCCTCCTTACCTTTTAAAAATCATAACCCTTTCAATTTTCCACCTAAAAATCCATATTATGGCTTATTTTTTGCGTCGCCAATTCTACTTTGCAGTGACATTAGTCATTTTACCCAAAAATGCACGGCGAAACGGAAAAAAAAATCATTGTGCGACAAAATCGAAAAAAAAACGCCATTTTGTAACTTTTGGGGGCTTTCGTTTCTACGCAGTGCATATTTCGGTAAAAATTACACCTTATCATTATTCTGTAGGTCCATACGGTTAAAATGATACCCTACTTATATAGGTTTGATATTGTCGCACTTCTGGAAAAAATCATAACTACATGCAGGAAAATTTATACGTTTAAAAATGTCATCTTCTGACCCCTATAACTTTTTTATTTTTCCATGTATGGGGTGGTATGAGGACTCATTTTTTGCGCCGTGATCTGAAGTTTTTATTGGTATGATTTTTGTTTTGATCGGACTTTTTGATCACTTTTTATTCATTTTTTAATGATATAAAAAGTGACCAAAATACGCTTTTTTGGACTTTGGAATTTTTTTGCGCGTACGCCATTGACCGTACGGCTTAATTAATGATATATTTTTATAGTTCGGACATTTACGCACGCGGCGATACCACATATGTTTATTTTTTATTTTTTTTACACTGTTTTATTTTTTTTATGGGAAAAGGGGGGTGATTCAAACTTTTATTAGGGAAGGGGTTAAATGACCTTTATTAACACTTTTTTTTTACTTTTTTTTTGCAGTGCTATAGGTCCCATAGGGACCTATAACACTGCACACACTGATCTCTAATGCTGATCACTGGCGTGCATTAACACGCCTGTGATCAGCATTATCGGCGCTTGACTGCTCCTGCCTGGATCTCAGGCACGGAGCAGTCATTCGTCGATCGGACACCGGGGAGGCAGGTAAGAGCCCTCCCGGTGTCCGATCAGCTGTTCGGGACGCCGCGATTTCACCGCGGCGGTCCCGAACAGCCCGACTGAGCAGCCGGGTCACTTTCACTTTCACTTTAGAAGCGGCGGTCAGCTTTGACCGCCGCTTCTAAAGGGTTAATACCGCACATCGCCGCGATCGGCGATGTGTGGTATTAGCCGCGGGTCCCGGCCGTTGATTAGCGCCGGGACCCACGCGATATGATGCGGGATCGCGGCGCGATCCCGCTTCATATCGCGGGAGCCGGCGCAGGACGTAAATATACGTCCTGCGTCGTTAAGGGGTTAAATAAAACCTGTCTAGTCTAGACCTACAGCTACCTTGATGATAGGTGAAACCTGCAAGGCCTGAGGGTCTCCGGATGTGGGCACCCTCTAGGCGAGCTTCCCTAACTATGCTATTGAGGACTATGCTATCATAAGCCAACCGATCATTGGAGCCTCTCCTATCTTAGGATTTTGGGACATTAATGAAATCCCCTACCAAAGATCAACTGTCGGCTCGTAAAAGGAAGGGCTTAATCCTCATAAAGAGATCCTTTTGCTCTTACTGTGTCTGCGGGGCGTAGATATTAATGAGCCGAAGCTCCTGTCCCTTCATGAGGACATCCAAGATCAGGCACCTGCCCATTTCTAACTCAATAACCCGTTGGCATTCAACCCCTGCGCAAAAAAGGACCGCCACCCCACTAGACGGCTCATTCGCAAGAGATCAGTGGAAGGGCCCGCGCCTCCACTCTTTCCTGGATTTAAACAGGGAGGCAAGATCTGACAACCAGGTCTCTTATAAAAAGAAAATGTCGGCTTCCACACGACCAAGAAAATCAAAGGCTGCAAATCTAGCCATATTAGACTTAATCCCTTAAAGACTCAGCCCATTTTGGCCTTAAAGGGGTACTCCACCCCTAGCATCTTATCCCTTATGCAGCAGAGATCCCGGGGGTTCCCAGCAGTGGGACCCCCGCAAACTGACATCTTAACCCCTATCCTTTGGATAGGGGAAAAGATGCTAGGGGCGGAGAACCCCTTTAGGACTCAGCAAAATTTATTTTTACGTTTTCGTTTTTTCTTCCTCGCCTTCTAAAAATCATAACTCTTTTATATTTTCCTCCACAGAGGAGTATGATGGCTTGTTTTTTGTGAAACCAGTTGTCCTTTGTAATGACATCACTTATTTTGCCATAAAATATATGGCACAACCAAAATAAAATGCTATTTGTGTGGGGAAGTTGAAAAGAAAAATGCAATTTTGCAAATTTTGGAAGGTTTTGTTTTCACGCTGTACAATTTATGGTAAAAATGACATGTGTTCTTCATTCTGTGGGTCAATACTATTAAAATTATACCCATGATTACATACTTTTCTATTATTGTACCGCTTTAAAAAAAATCGCAAACTTTTTAACCAAATTAGTACGTTGAAAATCACTCTATTTTGCTGACCTATAACTTTTACATTTTTCCATATAAGCAGCGATATGAGGGCTAATTTTTTGTGCCATGATCTTAGCTTTTTATCGATACCACATTTGCATATATACATTTTTTAATACATTTTTTATAGTTTTTTTTTATAAAATGTTACAAAAAAGCAGCAATTTTGGACTTTTTTTTTTTTATGTTCACCTTATGGGGTCATTAACATTATATTTTAATAGTTCAGATATTTACACACGTTACGATACACAATATGTTTACTTAACTTTTTTTCTTTTTCTTTTCTTTTTTTACTCTTTCTGGGGGGTAAAATGGAAAAAAGGGACAATTAAAATTTTTATTGGGGAGGGGATTTTTAAATTTTTTTTTTAAATTTTGTTTTTACACTTTAATAGTCCCCATAGGAGACTATCTATAGCAATCACTTGATTGCTAATACTGTTCAGTGCTATGCTTAGGGCATAGCACTGTTCAGTGTTATCGGTCAACTCCTGCTCTGGTCTGCTCGATCTCAGACCAGAGCAAAAGACCTCTGAAGACGGCCAGTGAGGGGACCTCTGGCCACCATGCTGGATGATCCGATCTCTGTATTGATCACGGCATCTAAGGGGGACCTACTGCGCATGACCCGAGCAAGTACCACCGCACCAGGACGTACATTTACGTCCTGCATCGTTAAGGGGTTAATACTGGTGCAATTAATAGACACCAAGGTCAGTGGGATGAGTGCCGTCATCATTGGTGGTTGAGTTAGACGCACAAGAAACCCCTTCCATAGGTGGAGGAAGCTGCGTAGGCACTACGTAGCTGCCTGGGCACTCCCCCCCTCACAGAGGAACACCCTGCAGCGCCAGGATCACTGCCGGTAACCTGACCCAGGGGACAGCCCCCTGAGCGGATGACACCCACGACACCTGGTCCGTCCTGGGGACCACTTCCCGAACTGACAAGGTCTGACACCCGGACATCCTGCTCCCCTCACAGGGGCGTGCCCCACAGCACCATGACCAGCACCACCCATCTCACCCAGGGGACCGCCCCCCGAAAGGGTCATTCCGCCTACAGATCCCAGCACTAGGACACCCCCCCTCACAGGGGGATGCCGCATAGCACCAGAGTCTGGCAGTTTGGGGGGCCAAGCAACCTGAACCCACTGACCAGCAGGTCCAGACTGCTGGAAAGAAGAGAAAACGAACTTGGTTACTTATTATTGCTTGTTTTTTCTTTTCTTTCTTCCTCTTCTTCTCAGTCTTGTCAGATCCCATCTCGTTACCGAAGGGGAAATTCTCAAACCAAGTGGGGGACTGCATGACGATGGCCTGGAGCACCCCACCCTCCAGGAGATCGCTGTTGCTGTCCGTCTTGTATTTACTATTATCCGAGGAGGAATGCAGGGCGACCCTCTGGGCTGTATTCAGACGATCCTCACTGGGGGGAAAACTGGGAGTGGGGGTGACACGGGCACCAATAGGCACAGCATTAACAATCACTGCACCCCCCTTACTACCCCCAGCCACTTCACCACCTTCTCCACCTTTACTGTCATTATCTTCACTGAGGGTAAAAGCAGGGATGGAGGTTACACAGTCACCAGCAGCCACACTATTGCTAGACACTGCATTAGCTTCTGCACCCCCTACACCTCCCCCAGCCACTTCACCATCTTCTCTGCCATTGCTATCTTCCATAGCCTCCACCTGTTTTTCCACATGCTCCTTCACCGACAACACTTCATCTTCACTGCCACTACTCTCCCCATCATCCTCCATCACAACCTCCTTACCTGGGGTTTTCATGGCGGTGAATCTGTCATCATTCAGTAGTTTCTCCCTGAAAATGCTGCTGCCTTCCACAAGCTCTTGCCTCCTCTCCTCCAACCTTTTCCTTTCCAGTTTTAGAGCCTCCATGCAGATTTTAAGTTTTGGCCTCTTCTTTTTGGAACCTGTATTGCCGGGAGACGGTTTTAGACTTAATGTGGCCCTGTGCAAAATTAAAAGTGGGGCCCCAAAAGCAGAACAAGTCAATCACATTTAGTTAATTCAGGATGTAGCATGTCAAGAGTGTTGCAAGTTTATTAAAAAAGAAAAAAGGGTTTTCACTGGAGGACCCCTTTAACCTCTTAAGGACACAGGGCATACCTGTATGCCAGGCACCAGTTCCCCTGTTATGGCGTGGGCTATCATCCGCCAGGACCCATGTCTAATGCCGTACATCATTGATCGCAGTGATGCCCAGCATTAACCCCTTAGATGTAGCGATCAAAGATGATCGCCGTGCCTAGCGTGAAAGTAAAACTGTTCCCGGCAGCTCAGTCGGGCTGTTCGGGACCACCGCAGTGAGATCGGCTGGAGCAGCAGAGCACTGATTACACTGATCTATGCTATGGCATAGCATTGAACGGTGTATGCAATGAGAAGATTGCATGTAATAGTCCACTATGGGGACTAAAAAATAGTGTAAAAAAAGTTTAAAAATAAATAAATAGCGTTAATAAATGTGATTTAACCCCTTCCCTAATAAAAGTTTAAATCACCACCCTTTTCCCCAAAAATTAATAAATAAATATGTAAACAAAAATAAACATATGTGGTATTGCCACGAGCGTAAATGTCTGACCTATACAATTATAATGTTAATTATACCACACGGTCAATGGCGTATGTGTAATTTCAAAGTCCAATTTCATAGTCCAATATTTTTGGTAATTTTGTATACCCTAAAAAAAATTATAAAAAGAGATCAAAAAGTCCAATCAAAACAAAAATGGTATCAATAAAAACTACAGACCACGGCACAAAAAAATTGCCTTAATACATCCCCATATACAGAAAAATAAAAAGTTATAGGGGTCAAAAGAAGACCGAAAAGTGCACTGCGTAGAAATGGAAGCCGCTAAAAACTATAAAATGGCGTTTTGTTATTTTTTTTATTTTTTTCCCACAAATCATTTTGTTTTGTCATAGATTTTGTGGTGCAATGACTGATGTCATTACAAAGTAAAGTTGGTAGCAAATAAAACAAGCCCTCGTATGGGTCTGTAGGTGGAAAACTGAACGTGTTATGGTTTCTAGAAGGTGAGGAGGAAAAAACGAAGGTGCAAAAATGGAAAAACAATGAGTCCTGAAAGGGTTAAAAGATCAGGAGCACAAAGCGTAGATAGACACACAATATTTGCCAGACACACACAATACCGCTATATTGTTCCCAAATAAAAACCACGATACATAGACCAATATTCTTACATACAGTAACAAATATGATGCTGGATGGTTGGACACACCGGAGAGAGAAGTTTGGATTACAGCCCCTGACATACACTACTGTGTGTGTGTATATATATATATATATATATATGGATGATGGGGGAGACAGCACCGATCAGATCAGCATGTGCAGGTGATCATCCGGGAATGCCAACCCGGAAAAGCATGCAGAAATTCAGAAGGGATACAGCACCAAATAGCTGAGGACTCAAGCTGGTAGATGGAGCAAGGTTTTATTTGCCATCCATGTGCAACGTTTCGGCAATAAACTGCCTTTTATGCTTGAAAAAGGCAGTTTATTGCCGAAACGTTGCACATGGATGGCAAATAAAACCTTGCTCCATCTACCAGCTTGAGTCCTCAGCTATTTGGTGCTGTATCCCTTCTGAATTTCTATATATATATATATATATATATATATATATATATATATATTATAGGAAAGAAGAAGAAGAATAAAAAAAAATATATATATATTTATATATTCTGTAAGAAACAGTGTACACCCCGATACACTGTTTCTTACCCCGCAGAAGCCCCCAGGAAAGGCAGGGGGAGAGAGGCCGTCGCTGCCCGCTTCTTTCCCCCTGCCTTTCCTGGGGTCTAGAGCCCTGCTGCCGCCACTTCTCTCCCCCTGGTAATCAGCGCCGATGCCCCTTCTCTCCCCCTGGTAATCAGCGCCGCTGCCCCTTCTCTCCCCCTGGTAATCAGCGCCGCTGCCCCTTCTCTCCCCCTGGCTATCGGTGTCGCTGCCCCATTGCCGGCCCCGTTGCCTCCCCCATCCCCGGTTGTATAATTACCTGTTCCCGGGGTCGGGTCCGCGCTGCTTCAGGCCTCTGGTGTGCATCCCCTGCGTTGTTGCTATGCGCTGCGAGACGCAATGACGAGTGACGTCACTCGTCATTGCGCAGTGCAGCGCATAGCAACGACGCAGGGGACGCCACACCGGAGGCCAGAAGCAGCGCGGACCTGACCCCGGCAACAGGTAATTATACAACTGGGGATGAGGGAGGCAAGTGGGCAGCGGCGCCGGCAATGGGTGCCTCTGCCCCTTCTCTACCCCTGTCTGTTGGCGTCGCTGCCCCATTGCCGGCGCCGCTTCTCTCCCCCTGGCTATCAGTTCCGGCAATGGGGCAGGGGCACCGATAGCCAGGGGGAGAAAAGGGACATCGGCACCGATAGACAGGGGGAGAGAAGGGGCAGCGCGCTGATAGCAGGGGGAGAGAAGGGCAGCAGGGACCCCAGGGCAGGCAGGGGCAGAGAATCCGGCAGCGCTGGTGGTCTCTGCACCTGAAAAAGCCGCTGCAGTTCATTGATTTAAAGCGCCCGCTTTAAATCATTGAACTGCAGCAGCTTATCGGCGTATAACATGCAGGTAGACTTTATGCTAAAAATGTTAGCCTAAAAAATGCGTGTTATACGCCGATAAATACGGTATATATATATATTTTTTTTCTTCCCCCAACCAGAGTGTATCCAGCTGTTGCAAAACTACAACACTCTTTGTAGTATTCCAACAGCTGGAGGCACCCTGGTTGGGAAACACCGATATATACACACACACACACACACACATTCATAAATCAGTGTTTCCCAATCAGCTATTGCAAAACTACAAATCCCAGCATGCCCGGACAGCCTATATAGCTGGAGACACCCTGGTTGGGAAACACAATCAAATGTTAGCACCTGCGACATTTGCTGCACTAGGGTTGGGCCTTAGGTAGGCCTAGTGACAGATAGTGACAGATGCTCCACTGTATATCACATATATTTAAGCAAAAACTGTGCATTTACACATGACAAAATACAACACATACATACTCAATTATACATGTATCATACATGTGTATATCTAACATGCATTACCCACACATACAGCACACTATACACAAATACATGTAACAGATAAACTGTTTACATCACACATGTACTTATATAAAGGCTGGCTGGGTGCATTAAATACTTCAGAAGCTGCTAGATATACATGTCTCCTGGTGCCTGCAGACTATCTTCCCCATCATAACAGCAGCAGGAGGAGAAGACGGGGGAAGGAGGGGGGTCAAAGGAGTCTCTCACTATCAGCACTTTGTAAATGAACTCTGCAGCAAGGCTCAATCCTGGATGCTGCTGCCTGCAGGGCTACACTGCTTCCCCCAGCTAAAAACACAATAGCAGCCACAGGGGGCCCTCTGGGAGATGGGGGCCCTGGGCAATTACCCAGTTTGCCATGTCCTAATGCTGGCCCTGTGTGGAGATTTCTGACCAGCTTCAAATCTTCCCTCGCAGCTCGAAGCTCTTTACCACATGTCTCATATTCTTTGAATCTTGCAGTCATGTGGGAGCAAAAGGTGTCTGTAGATTCCCTGGGCCCTCTGTTCCCCCACATCTCCACATCAACCACAACCTTCTTACTTGGCTTTTTCTTTGCCGTTGCCTGGGAAGCAGAGCCTGCATTGCTGCAAACTCTACTTGATTTTCTCCCACCGGCCGGAATGCAGGCTTTAGCAGGCTATCCACCCCCCGCCAGCCTAAAACAGGAAGTGGAGGCCCGGGACTCCATGCAGGAGGCTTTTCCCAGGAGGCTGCCACTCTCCTGGGAAGATGCTAGTTAGAAACTCTGTTGGCTTTGGCTTTATTCCTGGAAGTCTGGAGCTCAAAAGACACACAACCTCTCTTTAGCTATTGGAGCTGGAATTACCGTGGCAGCTGGCACCAGACTTGCCCTCCAATGGGTCCTCAAAAAAGGATTTCAAGTTTGCTCATTCCAATTACTAGGCTCTGTCATTGTGCCACCAGGTGATCATCTCATTAAATTGGTTTTGTAGTAAGACAGTATTTATTCAAAGTAAACACTTCAGGCACCCGGGACACTCAATAATAAATAAATGGTCAGTTGCCAGCTCCTGTAACCCCGCGTCCAATCCTTCAGCTCCCCTGCGTGTGAAGCCGACTGTTCTGAAATTCAATAAAGAAGATCCTGATATGCATACCTGGTGAGTGCTTTGCAGTTCCCTTTTATACTGTTTCACTGACTGTACCTGAACTACCATCGAGGAGGAATCCGGTGTAGCTTCCAGGGTCCGTGCTGTATATTGTAATAGTGTTCCTATCACACAAGTGTGCACTGGATGGTGCTGAGATTATCTTCTTTGGATTTATTCAAAATAAATAAAAATAAAAAATCTCTTTAATCTCTTCAATTGTGACGCCATATGGTCTCCCTGCTACCACATCCAGACGCACTGCGGCAGTGATTCTAATAGTGACGCCTGTTATCTGCATGTCATATTGAATAACAGTATTATTTCACTAACCCAGCACACTCCCTATACATTTTACGACAAGGCAAAGTGTTCTACACCCCTATTGAGGCTCTCTGTAGCCTGGAAATAGCCATTTTTATAGCGATTTGACGCAAATAAATTAGAATCGAATCGATTCAAGCTAATTCTTGTAGCTGAGGGCCGGCTTTAATAGCCGCGGGTGGCTATTAACCCTTTAGATCGCCGCTGTCAAAGCTGACAGCAGCATCTAAAAGTACCTTTAACTGCAAGGGCAATCGCGGGGGGTGATCCACTTCTGTGGAAGACAAAGGGCTTACCTCTGCTCCCGTGTCGGCTGTTTCACTGTGAATGATAAAGCCTGGCAGGACCAGGCTTTATCAATCGAGCGCAGAGCACACAGATCAATGTGGTTCTATGGAACCACATTGATCTGTATAAGTAATTGATTCCTCCTAAAAGTCCCCTAAGGGGACTTAAAGTGTAAAAAAAAAAAAAAAAAGGTTTAAAAAAGTTAAAAAACACACACATTAACCCCTTCTTAAATTACCCCCCTTTTCCCAAATTCCATATAAAAAATGTATAAACATAATAAAAATAAACATATGTGGTATTGCCGCATGCGTAAATGTCCGAACTATAAAAATATAAGACAGCAACAAAAGAAGAAAACGGAGCACACACCTGGAAGTCCTGCTGCAACAATTTATTTCAAGTTCGGTCAGAACATAGATCGGACTTCTCCCCCCAAGACGCGAGCAGAGCTGGAAGGCAGGAGCGTGCACCTGTTTCATCGAGCCCGGTCGTCCGGGGACACGCTCCTGCCTTCCAGCTCTGCTCACGTCTTGGGGGAGAAGTCCGATCTATGTTTTGACAGAACTTAAAATAAATTGTTGCAGCAGGACTTCCAGGTGTGTGCTCCGTTTTCTTCTTTTGTTGCTGTCACATTTTACACATCTACTTATGTGAAGCACTCCCTAATATTCCTGGTCTGCTAAGAACTGATACCCCAATCTTTTTGCCTGTCAGCTATATTTATTGGAATCCACACAGGCGGTGCCTGGTCTTTCCTGTCTATTGGTATATTGTATAAAAATATAAGGTTAATTAAACCACACGGTCAATGGTGTACATGTAAAAAATTCCAAAGTCCAAAATTGTGTATTTTTGGTAACTTTGTATAACCTAAAAAAATTCATAAAAAGTCAGATCAAAACAATTATGGTCCCGATAAACTTCAGAACACGGCGCAAAAAATTAGCCCTCATACCACCCTGTATACGCAAAAATAGAAAAGTTATAGGGGTCAGAAGAAGACAATTTTAAACACACTCGTTTTAATACATGTAGTTATAATTATAATGCAGTAAAATAAAAAATACCTATATAAATTGGGTATCATTGTAACAGTATGGACCTACAGAATAAATATATAGTATCATTTTTACCAAAAAGGGCACTGCTTAGAATTGGAAGCCCCCAAAATTTACAAAATGACGGTTTTTTAACTTCTTAAGGACGGAGCTCATTTTCACCTCTAGGATGAAGCCCTTTTTTGCAAATCTGACCACTGTCAATTTAAACATTAATAACTCTGGAATGCTTTTACTTATCATTCTGATTCTGAGAATGTTTTTTCTTGACATATTCTACTTTAACATAGTGGTAAATTTTTGTGGTAACTTGCATCCTTTCTTGGTGAAAAATCCCCAAATTTGATGAATAAAATTAAAATTTTGCATTTTTCTAACTTTGAAGCTCTCTGCTTGTAAGGAAAATAGATATTCTAAATATTTTTTTTTGGATTAACATATACAATATGTCTACTTTATGTTTGCATCATAAAATTGACGAATTTTTACTTTTGGAAGACACCAGAGGGCTTCAAAGTTCAGCAGCAATTTTCCAATTTTTCACAAAATTTTCAAACTCACAATTTTTCAGGGACCAGTTCAGGTTTGAAGTGGATTTGAAGGGTCTTTATATTAGAAATACCCCATAAATGACCCCATTATAAAAACTGTACCCCCAAAGTATTCAAAATGACATTCAGTAAGTGTTTTAACCCTTTAGGTGTTTCACAGGAAAAGCAGCAAAGTGAAGGATAAAATTCAAAATCTTCATTTTTTATACTCGCATGTTCTTGTAGACCCAGTTTTTGAATTCTTACAAGGGGTAAAAGGAGAAAATGTATACTTGTATGTGTAACCCAATTTCTCTCGAGTAAGCACATACCTCATATGTCTATGTAAATTGTTCGGCGGGCGCAGTAAAGGGCTCAGAAGCGAAGGAGCGACAAGGGGATTTTGGAGAGTATGTTTTTCTGAAATGGTTTTTGGGGGGCATGTCGCATTTAGGAAGCCCCTATGGTGCCAGAAGAGCAAAAAAAACACGTGGCATACCATTTTGGAAACTAGACCCCTTGAGGAACATAACAAGGGATAAAGTGAGCCTTAATACCCCACAGGTGTTTCACGACTTTTGCATATGTAAAATTAAAAAAAATGTTTCACTAAAATATTGGTTGTCCCCCAAAGGTCACATTTTTTAAAGAGTTAATAGAAGAAAAGACCCCCAAAATTTGTAACCCCATCTCTTCTGAGTATGGAGGTACCCCATAAGTGGACCTGAAGTGCACTGCGGACGAACTACAATGCTCAGAAGAGAAGGAGTCATATTTGGCTTTTTGAGAGCAAATTTTGCTTTTAGGAAGCCCCTATGGTGCCAGGACAGCAAAACAAAAAAAAAAAAAAAACACATGGCATACTATTTTGGAAACTAGACCCCTCACAGAATGTAATGAGGGGTACAGTGAGCATTTACCCCCCACTGGTGTCTGACAGATCTTTGGAACAATGGGCTGTGCAAAATTTTTCATTTTCACGGACCACTCTTCCAAAGATCTGTCAGACACCTGTGGGGTGTAAATTCTCACTGCACCCCTTATTACATTCTGTGAGGGGTGTAGTTTCCAAAATGGGGTCACGTGTGGGTGTGTGTTTTTTTTTTTTTTTTGCGTTTGTCAGAACCGCTGTAACAATCAGCCACCCCTGTGAAAATCACCTCGAATGTACATGGCGCACTCTCCCTTCTGGGCCTTGTTGTGTGCCCCCAGAGCACTTTGTGCCCACATATGGGGTATCTCCGTACTCGGGAGAAATTGCGTTACAAATTTTGGGGGGCGTTTTTCCCTTTTACCTCTTTTGAAAATGAAAAGTATAGGGCAACACCAGCATGTTAGTGTAAAATGTTTATTTTTTTTACACTAACATGCTGGTGTAGACCCCAACTGTTCCTTTTCATAAGGGGTAAAAGGAGAAAAAGCCCACCAAAATTTGTTAGGCAATTTCTTCCCAGTATGACGATACCCCATATGTGACCCTACACTGTTGCCTTGAAATACGACAGGGCTCCAAAGTGAGAGAGCGCCATGCACATTTGAAGCCTGAATTAGGGACTTGCAGAGGGGTGGACATAGGGGTATTCTATGCCAGTGATTCCCAAACAGGGTGCCTCCAGCTGTTGTAAAACTCCCAGCATGCTTGGACAGTCAATTGCTGTCCAGAAATGCTGGGAGTTTTTGTTTTGCAACAGCTGGAGGCTCCATCTTAGAAACACTGCCGTACAATACGCTTTTCATTTTTATTGGGGAAGGGGGGTGGTAGGGTGGGCAGTGTACGTGTGTATATGTAGTATTTTACTCTTTATTTAATGTTAGTGTAGTGTAGTGTTTTTAGGTTACATTCACACTGGAGGCGGATTACACTGAGTCTCCCGCTAGGAGTTTGAGCTGCGGCGGAAAATTTGCTGCAGCTCAAACTTGAAGCGGGGAACTCACTGTAATCTGCTGCCAGTGTGAATGTAGCCTGTACATTCAAATGGGAGGGGGGTCAAAACTACAACTCCCAGCATGCACTGACAGACCATGCATGCTGGGAGTTGTAGTTTTGCAACAGCTGGAGGCACACTGGTTGGAAAACCTTGAGTTAGGTTCTATGACCTAACTCAGTATTTTCCAACCAGTGTACCTCCAGCTGTTGCAAAACTACGACTCCCAGCATGTACTGATTGCGGAAGGGCATTCTGGGAGATGTAGTTATGCAAAGGCTGGAGGCACGCAAGTACCACTCCCAGCATGCCAAGACAGCCTTATGCTGTTCCTGAATGCTGGGAGTTGTAGTTTTGCAACATTTAGAGGGGTTCAGGTTGTAAATCACTGTCCAGTGGTCTCAAAACTGTGACCCTCCAGAGGTTCAAAGCTACAACTCGCAGCATGCCCACACAGCAAACAGCTGTCTGGGCATGCTGGGAGTTGTAGTCTTGCAACATCTGGAGGGCCACGGTTTAGAGACCACTGTAAACTGTGGCCCTCCGGATGTTGCTAGGCAACAACTCACCTAGCAGGACTCGGATGTATTGCTGCCGCCGCCGCCGCACGTGGGGGAACCCCGCATGGAGGATCGCGCTCCGGGATCCAGGTAAGGGACCTTCGGCGACGACCTTCCCTGGACAGTTCTGTCCCGTTTTGCCCGGACACCGATAGGTGGGCACAGCGGGGGAACCGAACTTTAACCCCCCCCCTCCCCCGGTCTGCTATCAGTCGGTCACTCTGCCGATCAATAGCAGGGATAGGAGGGGTGGCACCCCTGCCATCAAACTCCTATCCCTTCAGGGGGATCGAGGGTGTCTTGGACACCCCCCATCCCTATTATTTTCCGGGTCACCGGGTCACCAGTGACCCGTATGACCCGGAATCGGGCAGATCGCAGGTCTGAATTGACCTGTGATTTGTGTTCATCGCGGTCATGGGGGGTCTCAGGACCCCCCTCGGCAATGTGCCGGGATGCCTGCTGTTAGATAACAGCAGTCATCCCGGCCCGATCACCGCTACCGGTGACGCGGCGCTCCCGGAACTCTGTGACGTACATGTACGTCGCCGCGCGCCAAATGACACTTCGTTGCACCGTAAGTGTACGTCGTGAAGGGGTTAAAAAAAATTTGCCCCACAAATATTTATTTTGGGTTCGCCATAAATTTTGTGGTAAAATGATTGATGTCATTACAAAGTACAATTGGTGGCGCAAAAAAATAAGCCCTCATATGAGTCTGTAGGTGCAAAATTGAAAGTGTTATGGTTTTTAGAAGTATCAAGCAGAGTTCGTAACAGCTCACCCTTGTAGTAAGCACGTGGACCAGGCGCGGACTCCGCCGCAGCAAATGGAAATAGAGAAAGGGTCGTCCAGCGCTTGGCTCAGGGAACAGGTACTTAATCAGGATGCCATGGAGAACAAACGGGTACACGAAAACATGTGACATGGCTTGAGTTACTGAGCCTTAGTCATACAATGATTGTATGACTAAGGCTAAGTAACTCGAGCAGAAACGCGTCACATGTTTTTGTGTACCTGTTTGTTCTCCATGGCATCCTGATTAAGTACCTGTTCCCTGAGTCAAGCACTGGACGAACCTTTCTCTATTTCCATGATTTTTAGAAGGTAATGAGGAAGAAATGAAAGTGCAAAAACTCATGTTCCTTAAGGGGTTGAAGGGGTATTCTGGGATTTGTTTTTATTTGACTGTGCTACAGGGGTTGTAAAGTTAGTGTAGTTCATAATAAAGTGTCTACCTGTGTTTGATGATGGTCTCACAATTCTTCTGTGATGTTCATTTTAGCAGCATTCAAAATAAGTGTTGTCTTTTCCAAGGTTGCAGTGCAGCCCGAGACATTAAATCACTAGTCAGGTGTTAAAAGGGAGCGTGTCTGTGCTACAATAAGTGGAGCGACCGCTGGGTGAAAAGGAGATGATTCTTTACAGGACTGCAGGGAATTGTAGTTTCAAGCACAGCACAGTATGGAAGGGAGCCTAGCTGTGCTGCAATGGGTGGGGTGGTTGATGTGTGGGAGGGAGAAAAGTGACCGTACACTTACAAACAAGGGATCCTGTGGATTGTAGTTGGAGGGAGGGCACAGTAACAGGAAATAGCCATTTTACACGAACAAGCTAGCAACATAATGGGGACACAGGACACGGCCACCAACACAAGCATGGATCCTTGGTAAGCATGTGAATTACTGGCTGACAGGTAATTAGTAAAGTCACCTGATGATGGATATCTCCTTTAATGGCCATAACTGCATCATCCATATGTTTCAGTGCAATGCACTTCTTTTAAACCATGTATGTGCCAAAAGGTGGTCGTATTTTGACAAAAGTTTTGGTACATATTTGGAATGTTAACATCCCACAATACATGCCAGGCTGTAACCTATTTGTAACAAAAACGGTTGCATATATAGCTAAAATATGTTCGAAAAAGTGTAAACAAAGTGGCTAAAGAAAAAAGAAAAAAAAAAAGGCTGTATTAGCCTGCAAAATGTCTGTACAAAAATGGCGTGTGCACACAGTCTAAAAGTAGAAAGTCTAGTTTGTGGATTGCTCTCATAATTGTTGACATACAGATTGCTATTTTTACAGAGTTCTGTGTTATTTATGAACAAACAGAAAGTTGTGTCTGAATTTAAACATTTTAAAATATCATAAATCCTGCTGTCCGGACATCATTTACGGTTTTCTTCACCCTGAACATCTAAATCAAACTAGAAATGGTGGATTTGCCGGCACAACAATATTTCCCCAGTACTCGGTCTCCGGCGATCAGAGGGATAATTCAGTCACTTAAGTTCTGTACTGTGTTAGAATTCAGTATGTCTTTTAGGCAGAAGTGCATAATTTGCATTTTATAATATAATGAATAATCTACACCAGCAGATCACCTCGTGGGCTTTAAAGCGCCAATAATTCACATTTACAGCCTGAGCGGCGTAGAGATTTGTGGCTCTGAAGAGAAGGTTAAATAAATTCAGTACTAAATAAGTAAAAAGGTCTTTTTATTCGCAAGGTCAACACAGTAACTCAAAGCAAATGGTAAATAAAGCCATTACGCTGCGAGCCAAAGGAATGAAATAGAAACTAACTACCAAGTGATTACATCTAGTTAGGCATGCGGCTGGTCAGCGGCGGCCTTTCGACAAGGCGCTAGAATCAATTCAAGATTCAAGATTTCCATCCAGCACGTTAGAATCAATAAGGAGATTTTTTTTTTTAAGTATTCCCTCGTCGATATATGAAGGAAAAACAAGATTGAGTTTCAGAGCGAACAGAATCAATGAAGAATATTTTAATGCCTATTTTGGAATTATAGTTTAAAACTTTTGCACTAAAAAAGGTTATTCCATTAAATAATATATTCAAATAATAATAATAATTTCATTATTTATTATTTTTTTTCTAAATATTTACTGTGGTTATTTCAAATGCAAAAATATACTTTAAACATGCTCACACAGGGTGGAAAATTTGTGGAATGTCTGCATGGAAAACACAGGTGGACATTCTGCAAATAGCAGCCAGATTGAACATTATGGCACTAGGAATGCTCGGAAATGCACCATCTCCATAGATGGGATGCGGATTCCACTGAAAAAATTGGCATGTCAAAATTTCTACAGTGGAAACATCTCCTGCAAAACAAAACCCAGTTCTGGCTTCTGCCAAAAAAATTTGACATATATATATATATAGAACACTGTTTCATTTGTATTGTATGCTTGATGAAGGCTCACATGGAGTCGAAATGTCGCTTTTTGTAACCAAAAAACTTCAGCTCTATTTTCACTGACCCGAGCCTCCAGACTGGTGCTGTGGCTTTTGCATTCTCTATGGTTGTTTGCTGGATTGGCAGTCCAGGTGACCACGGGCATATATATATATATATATATATATATATATATATATATATATATATGTGTGTCTCAAACAACACCCATCCTCTCTCATTGGTCCAAAGTTCCCCTGTGACATATTGCCCTTACAATCATTAGTGTGTACAACAGCCAAATAGCCTAAAAAAATCTGGTAACAATATAAATACAAATAAGTTATATGTGCCAGGAAACCTGCTGTGCAATAGTCATCTCCATTTAAATGTGTATCTTAGATCTTCAGATCTACCTACTTATTGTGCATGTAAGGGAATGCTGATCGGCTGGCTTGTAAACATTTCATGTGCGCAAATGTCGTGCGTCACTTCCACTCGGGTCCCGTCAGAGCATAATACATCATCCCAGTACCCATACTATGCTCTCATATGCTTAACTCGCCTGCGTGAAAAACTTGCTTTTATAATTTTTATGTGTGCATATATTGGGGATGCTGATAGCTCATTACTATCAACCTATTAACTCAGTTCATAATTTTAATTGTGGAACGGGATTTTTGCATCACAGAACCTTTCTATGGGTCTGATGTTTACTAGACAGAGACTCTGGATAGATCTCTGTTATGTTCAGACTCGTTTTGACAAGAACATATCAGTACGATCGTGCATTCCTTGGCGCGCATGTGAGTTAAGTATATGAGAGTATAGTATGGGTACTGGCATGACGTAGTTCGAATATGGCCCCTGCCACTCATCACTATTGCACTGCAGGTTTCCTGGCACATGTAACTTATTTGTATAATTGCATTTATATTGTTACCAGATTTTTAAGGATATTTAGCTGTTGTCCACACTATTGGTTGTTATGGCAATATGTCTTGGGGCACTTTGAACCAATGAGAGGGGTGGGTGTGATTTGTTAATCACTTTTAGATGTGTATTGACCAATGAATGTTGTTTGAGACATATACAGTACAGACCAAAAGTTTGGACACACCTTCTCATTCAGAGTTTTCTTTATTTTCATGACTATGAAAATTGTAGATTCACACTGAAGGCATCAAAACTATGAATTAACACATGTGGAATTATATAAATAACAAAAACTTTGAAAATATGTCATATTCTAGGTACTAGCCACCTTTTGCTTTGATTACTGCTTTGCACACTCTTGGCATTCTCTTGATGAGCTTCAAGAGGTAGTCACCTGAAATTGTCTTCCAACAGTCTTGAAGGAGTTCCCAGAGATGCTTAGCACTTCTTGGCCCTTTTTTCCTTGACTCTGCGGTCCAGCTCACCCCAAACCATCTTGATTGGGTTCAGGTCCGGTGACTGTGGAGGCCAGGTCATCTGGGGCAGCACCCATCACTCTCCTTCTTGGTCAAATAGCCCTTACACAGCCTGGAGGTGTGTTTGGGGTCATTGTCCTGTTAAAATAAATGATGGTCCAAGTAAACGCAAACCGGATGGAATAGCAGCCGCTGCAAGATGCTGTGGTAGCGGGAAATTAGCCACATGTTTATTAAAACACCAACAAGATGTTGAGGAGGTCAAGAGAAACAAATGGCACCGAAACTCTTGAAGATTATTCAAGTGGTAAGATCTATATGTGGCAGTCTAATCTGGAAATGGAGAATGGACACCCTAAAAGATGTCAAAGACCTCACATCCGACCAAGGAATCCGACCAAAGTGGCTAAGGATGGCTTCCTCTCTACTGCAATAGATACTGATTCCTCAGATGGTTCATCTCAAAGACCTTTTTTATACAAAGGAAAATATGCTACCAAATGAGGCAATGAGGAGGAAACAAAAGAGGAGGAGAGGGAGAGTGGACAAAACAGACGATCCGGAGCAACCCCGAGAGTCCGTGGAGCGACATGAAGAAGGAAGGCTCCCTCATTGAGAAGGAAGGTTCCCTCATTTAACCCCTTCAGGTAGTTCAGTTAATAATTTGTATCTATTTTTAGTTTCCTCCTTCATGTTTTTTTATTTTTGAAATTAACATACATTAAAAATTTACACTCCTACCACCATTATTACTATAGTGAAATGTCATCAAAACTAATTTTTGCCTTCCTCTTTTGGCATCTCCTACAGCCCCCACCTTCCAAGACGGAGATCACATGACTCAACTGTGAGACGGACCAGCTGACTCTCCTTCTGTGAGGGAGAGCGGGAGACCTCCTCTGCCTAGCAATACCCCTTCTTAGCAACCTTACAGTGAGCAATACAGAACAATACACTTAGCCTACTTTTCTTCTACGAAGTTTCATAAGGTATCGAGTTTATAATTGTATATTATTGACATGCTGGTGCCGCCCGCCAACCTGGGACACTTTGTGGTACTTACATACGCCCACAGTGCAGCCCTCACTCACGAAGCGGTGCAGATGTATGTATGGCAATCTTTGATTGTTGGGCGGCCGGGTTGCTGTATAAGCTCTTGCGGTATGCGCCAGGCTCGGACTTGTCATCGGGCACACCATGCGTTTGCCCGGGTTGCCGTGCTATCCGGGAGGGAACAAAAGATGCTAGGACCTGTAGTTTCAAGATTTTGCATGGGGACAGAAGAAAGCAAGAGGGCATAAAGGTAAAACCGAGCGAGGTACAGCTAATAAAAAGGTCAGGATATGATTGTGGACAAATAATTAATATCCTAAGCTGATCTGAAGTGTTTTTTTTTTTTTTTTTTTCACTTAGCCAGATAACCCTTTTAATGTATTTGAAAAAGGGTTATCATTTTTGCCCAACTACCATTACAGACTGGTTTAACCTAAGGGTAGACCTAGAGACACTCTTTAGACGTTTACATTTAAAATGCTATTTTGAAAACATGGAAAAGACAGATAGGGCTGAACCATCTAATCCTGAAAAAACTCTGAGTTCTACAGGTCTATTTAACAAGAGTAACTTTGTACCTCCTAAAGTTAATAATGGGGTGGAAGCCTTTATTCAAACGGTTACTAAGTAAATTGAGGTACTTAGGGCCCAGAAAAAAAACAAGTGGTTGGCACAATCTAACTAAAATTGAACAAGAGGTTCTGGTAGAGATTCTGGCATCGGGAGATCCACAGACAATTGTCAGATGACAAAGTCTATCTGAAATTGGAGAGAGACCGATTAGATGTGATTCGAAAACTGATATCCTCTGTTGTAAAGAAAGCTGAGGAGGGAGGGATTATAGATGAAGTTCTGAAATAATATCTTACAGTATACAGGGACATCCTAAAACCCCTGTCCTGTACTGTTTGCCAGAAATTCACAAGAGTCTACAGAGTCCCCCCGGAAAACTGATTGTCTCCGGGAGGGACTCTGTATTCTCTCCGGAGGCTATCTATCTGGACAAGATTCTAAGAGTCTATGCCATCTTGGCGAAATCATATATACAGGACACAGGGGATTTTAAAAACAAAGTTCAGGATGTCTTGTGTCCCCCGGGTTCATTGCTTGTATCGTTTGATGTAGTTAATTTATATACCTCCTGTCACGATGCCGGCTGGCAGGTAGTGGATCCTCTGTGCCAGAGAGGGATGGCGAGGACCGCGCTAGTGGACCGGTTCTAAGCCACTACAGGTTTTCACCAGAGCCCGCCGCAAAGCGGGATGGTCTTGCTGCGGCGGTAGTGACCAGGTCGTATCCACTAGCAACGGCTCACCTCTCTGGCTGCTGAAGATACTGAAGATAGGCGAGGTACAAGGGAGTAGGCAGAAGCAAGGTCGGACGTAGCAGAAGGTCGAGGCAGGCAGCAAGGATCGTAGTCAGGGGCAACGGCAGGAGGTCAGGAACACGGGCTAGGAACAGACAAGGGAACGCTTTCACTAGGCACTAAGGCAACAAGATCCGGCCAGGGAGTGCAGGGGAAGTGAGGTGATATAGGGAAGTGCACAGGTGGGAGCCAATAAAGCTAATTGGAAGATTGGGCCAGGCACCATCATAGGTGCACTGGCCCTTTAAATCGCAGAGACCCGGCGCGCGCGCGCCCTAGGGAGCGGGGCCGCGCGCGCCGGGACAGGACCGACGGAGAGCTAGTCAGGTACGGGGACCGGGGTGCGCATCGCGAGCGGGCGCCACCCGCGTCGCGAATCGCATCCCGGCTGGAGGCGGAACCGCAGCGCACCCGGTCAGTGGATCTGACCGGGGCGCTGCAGCAACAAGGATGAGGCGAGCGCTCCGGGGAGGGACGGGGACCCGGAGCGCTCGGCGTAACAGTACCCCCCCCCTTGGGTCTCCCCCTCTTCTTGGGGCCAAAGAACCGGAGGAAAAAAAACTCAATTTTTCCGTGATGAGGTCCGATGCACATTAGGAGGGGTTCTGTGTGAAAACGCACGAGACAGTCCAATCTTTTATTGTAAAAACAATAGATGTAGAGGGGTCTGGCGAGACTGGTCACAGGAACGTAGAACCTGTTGATAAGAGAGGCCAAAAAAAAAAATTTTCCTGCAGATCCGGAATCCAAGAAGACCATAGTAGAGAAGGAGAAGGTAGAGGCAGATATCCGCACAGGCACAGTAAGGCGTGGAGAAGCAGAGTTGACATCAAGAACTGTGTCACCTTTGTGCGGAGTCAGCGTACGTCTTTCCAGGCGGGGAGGACGGATAGGACAATCCTTCAGGAAGTGTTCGGTACCGGCATAGTACAGGCAAAGATTCTCCATGTGGCGTCGTGTCCTCTCTTGAGGTGTCAAGCGAGACCGGTCAACTTGCATAGCCTCCGCGGCGGGAAGCACAGGAACGGATTGCAGAGGACCAGAGGAGAGAGGAGCCGGGGAGAAAAAACGCTTCGTGCGAACAAAGTCCATATCCAGGCGGAGCTCCAGACGCCATCCGGAAGAACGCATGTCAATGCGAGTGGCAAGATGAATGAGTTCATGTAGGTCAGCAGGAGTCTCTCGTGCGGCCAGAACATCTTTAATGTTGCTGGATAGGCCTTTTTTAAAGGTCGCGCAGAGAACCTCACTATTCCAGGACAACTCGTAAGCAAGAGCACGGAACTGAATGGCGTACTCGCCAACGGAAGAAACACCCTGGGCCAGGTTCAGCAGGGCAATCTCGGCTGAAGAAGCTCGGGCAGGTTCCTCAAAGACACTTCGAATTTCCGAGAAGAAGGAGTGTACAGAGGCAGTGACGGGGTCATTGCGGTCCCAGAGCGGTGCGGCCCATGACAGGGCTTTTCCAGACAGAAGGCAGAACACGAAAGCCACCTTAGACCTTTCAGTAGGAAACTGGTCCGACATCATCTCCAAGTGCTGGGAACATTGCGAAAGAAAGCCACGGCAATACTTAGAGTCCCCATTAAATTTGTCCGGCAAGGACAGGCGGAGGCTAGGAGTGGCCACTCGCTGCGGAGGAGGTGCAGGAGCTGGCGGAGGAGAAGATTGCTGGAGAAGTTGCGACTGAAGTTGGTGCGAAATGGTGGACATTTCCGACAGCTGACGGGTTAGAAGGGCGATCTGTCGGGCTTGCTGGGCGGCCACCGTGGTGAGGTCAGCGACAACTGGCAGAGGAACTTCAGCGGGATCCATGGCCGGATCTACTGTCCAGCATCCTCTGTGCCAGAGAGGGATGGCGAGGACCGCGCTAGTGGACCGGTTCTAAGCCACTACAGGTTTTCACCAGAGCCCGCCGCAAAGCGGGATGGTCTTGCTGCGGCGGTAGTGACCAGGTCGTATCCACTAGCAACGGCTCACCTCTCTGGCTGCTGAAGATACTGAAGATAGGCGAGGTACAAGGGAGTAGGCAGAAGCAAGGTCGGACGTAGCAGAAGGTCGAGGCAGGCAGCAAGGATCGTAGTCAGGGGCAACGGCAGGAGGTCAGGAACACGGGCTAGGAACAGACAAGGGAACGCTTTCACTAGGCACTAAGGCAACAAGATCCGGCCAGGGAGTGCAGGGGAAGTGAGGTGATATAGGGAAGTGCACAGGTGGGAGCCAATAAAGCTAATTGGAAGATTGGGCCAGGCACCATCATAGGTGCACTGGCCCTTTAAATCGCAGAGACCCGGCGCGCGCGCGCCCTAGGGAGCGGGGCCGCGCGCGCCGGGACAGGACCGACGGAGAGCTAGTCAGGTACGGGGACCGGGGTGCGCATCGCGAGCGGGCGCCACCCGCGTCGCGAATCGCATCCCGGCTGGAGGCGGAACCGCAGCGCACCCGGTCAGTGGATCTGACCGGGGCGCTGCAGCAACAAGGATGAGGCGAGCGCTCCGGGGAGGGACGGGGACCCGGAGCGCTCGGCGTAACACGTCCATTGAACTTTTATAATTTTTCCATGTGCATATATTGGGTATCGTCTTGCCACAAATTTTTTTTTTCTCGCTTTTTCTTTTTTCATTCCGGGAATTGTTTCCCTCTCTAACTCCCAACTATCTCTTAGCCAGGGCTTGACAAATCCCAGGCACCAGGTCACCATGGAGAATAGAAATTTCATTTTTAAATACTATGCAAAAGTGGTACCAATAAAACTACAGCTCATGGCACAAAACTGAAAAAGCCGGATGGTTATTTTAAGAAAAGGAAAAAAAAATCCTTTTTTGCTGACTCAAAGATTCAAAGCAAATTAGTCAAGTCCTTATGTCCTATCTAGCTAACTGAGGACTGAACCAATGCACAGTAACTACCTACAATAATAGAATAGGAATAGGAAGAAGAGCACACCACTGCGCAAAACCAATGGCTGTCGCCTTTGAGCACCTTACGTTGTATCTGGCCGTCCGTCCTGTCCTCCAGTTTATTCTTTTAGGAGCATTGAGTCATCATTTCTCAGGTGAGTGCACGGGAGTGTTTATCATGTTGATTTGGACATTACTTCAGACCGCTGGGGCCCCAGTGATCTCATATATGGGAAATAGAGCATTTTGACCACCGCAAGAAGTGGCGGCCAACATGCCCCCTCAATACATTTCCATGGCTGAGGCGAACACTGCCGAATGCCACACTTGGGCTCTCCCATAGAGATGTATTGAGGGGGGCGTGTCGGCTGCCGAGTCATACGGTGGTCAGATACACCCCCTGGCCACAGGAGATTGTGGGGGGCCCCAGCGGTTGGACCCCCATGATCTGAAACCTATCACCTATCCTTAGGATAAGGGATACGTTTTCTTATCCTGGAGTACTCCTTTAACCTTACTCACCCCCTGGTCGCGTCAGAATACATCAGTGTCTGGACAGGTTCCTGTGGTGCCGCCTGTATTTCCCCTTACACATGTATGTAAATCTTAGCAGTGCCAGTCCGCTGCTGTTTGGCCTTTTTGGTGTGGATCCCATAAATAACTATAGAATAGCAAAAACACTTAGGAACTCCTTTGAAGGTTTGACATACCATTCACATCTTAAAGGAATAGTTTTAGAAAATGAATCCTTATCTCTTGGCCAAAGTGGAGAGTGCTTACAAAGAGCTTCTCTTGCTCTGGAGGAACTTCCCTGTCACGTATGACATACAGTAGATACTAATAAGATTAGGCACTGTGTAATGTTTTCTTTCCCCTGTGGTGGTGATGCAGGTATAATAAATTATTTATTTTCGGGTTGCAGACGATCACTGAGGATTCTTAGCAGGTGGAAACTTTGTGGCCATCTTGTTGTCAAAGGATCCTTCTAAGATTGATTGTCCAAAGTGAAGAACCCCTTTAAGAAACCTTGTCTCTTGTACATTATTCGGGTGGATTATGATAGTTTCAAGCAGTCAGACACGGAAGCCAAACAAATGTAGTCATATTTCTAATTGTAACTGACAGCAATTGGTTCTCTAAAGGAGTTGCTAATTATTTTGGGCTCTACACATAACGGAGGCGCTGTCAGGAGGAATTACGCTTTTTATTTTATGGAAAGATATGTTTGGAGAAGTGAAACTATTTTCGTAGCTTTCATCTTTTTTTATGCTTGTCCTCCTATCACTTTACGTATCCTTAAATGACTCATGGATAATGTATAGGCACTTGGGCAGCCCATATTTTGGAGTCAAAGTAAAGTTCCATTCTTTTAAATTAGAAGTTTGTACTGACATTGAATGATGCTGACACGAGCCTCATTTATGAAGCACATGCAACATGGTTTGGCGTTTGGCTACCTATAGGAAGTGTAGAGGTTACATATATACAGAGCATTGTTGTAAATTACATATGATGGCTGTGGGACCTAGTTACGGATTTTGCACTAGGACCCAGGAGATTTAAAGGAGTACCCTGCCCCTAGACATCTTATCCCCTATCCAAAGGGACCCCGAGATCTCCCTGCTGCACCCGGCATTTGTTTAGAACGTCGAGTGCAGCGCCGGAAGCTCGTGAGGTCACGGCCGCGCCCCACTTGTGATGTCACCACCACGCCCCCTCAATACAAGTCTATGGGAGGGGGTTTGACGGCCGTCACACCTCCTCCCATAGACTTGTATTGAGGGGGCGTGGTCATGACGTCACAAGCCTCTGCATCGCCAGTTATCCATCACGGAGCAAAGTTTGCTCCGTGCATTGGATTTCTGGGGTGCCGCAGCCAAGATTGCGGGGGTCCTGGACCCCTGCGATCAAACATCTTATCCCCTATTCTTTGAATAGGAAATAAGATGTCTAGGGGTGGAGTACCCATTTAAGTGATGCCTTTTACTATCTACTTCAGAATACTTCTGGGATCTATTCACATAACCCTTAAATATTTATCAGGATTTTGGGATGACCTCAATTTTTTCCTTCTTTGGCATTTTTTGAGCTTTCCCAACAGATTCATCATGTGTTTCTATTAGGTTTTTCTTGATGACACCTAAAAGGGGGCTTGGTTTTTACTTTTTTATACATATGTCCCAAGATATTTACATAGGGATTGGATACATGTCATGTTCAGCAGTAGGGAACAGAATCCACTAATGCTTACCCGAACCACTGTCCTTACCTACTTAGACTATCTGCTCTAAATGGATGCCCCCAACTGGGCGACGGTCCATTCACTGAACTAAGTGCAGGGGCTTCAGAATAGTCAGGAAGGCTGGGTTAGTGACAAACTAAGTACAATATCAGCAGGCAATGAGATAAACAAAAAAACAGCAAGAGAAAGGAACATAGCACAAAAACAGATAGAACAAATAGTCAGGACAAGTCGGGTAAAATCAGGAAGGCAGCGCAGTAAAGAGTCAGTGAACAGGAAAATGGTCAGGATCCAGGGAAAGCTGAGTATTATCCAAAGCATTGGTGAAGGCTAAATAAGGCCAATCATAGGCATGACAAGAGTGCAGACTGCTGGTTTAAATATCCTTCCTAAGGAGGTGTGAACACCAACACTGAGCTGATTGGCCCAATGCCTCCACCTCTCTATTGATTGACAGGGCTGGAAGTAATATGACACGTAGCTCTGCACTGAGCAGAGATATTCATCTGTTTTTATTTTTTTTTTTATTTAGCTGTTTATTTATTTGCTTTTTTTATTGGTAAAAAGGGAAAAAGAGGTGATTTAATACTTTTTGGGGGAGGGGCTTATTCACTTAAAAAAATATTATCTATTAATTGGTATTATTATTCAGTGCTATGCAATGGCATAGCACTGATCAGCGTTATCTGTAATCCATTTGTATAGTCTGCCAGAAGACAGACCATACAGCCAAATACCAGAAGAATGAAGATAGTAAGGAGTCCTCTAGCCGCAGTCTTGACTCATCGGACCCCAGCAATTGCATTGCGGGTGGCCGATGGGTATCTCCAAGCCCCGCAGATAGTATTGATCACTGTACCTGAAGGGTTCATGGCATACACCAGCATGATTGCTGATGCCTGCCATTATCCATGATGTCAGTAATATGACACGCAGCTCTGCACTGAGCAGTGCCGTTTATCAAAGAGACCCCAGGACGCTCCTGTGGTCCTCTGCAGGGAACAGATGCAGCGAGGACAGGTACGTTTATGACACCACAGTTTTTGGTGCAAGTTGTCTCTTAATGGTGCAATGGAAAGCAAAGAGGAAAAACCATGAGTAAAAGGTAATATGGCACACACCGGGTGGATAATAAAAACTTGTAAACTTTATTTCACGTCCCAAAAAAAAAAATCTGGGCCTGAGGAGAGCGGCAGAATAAACTCCTCAGTATTCACCGGTGTTGGAGGTTCCACAGCTCTGCAGGAAGGCGCACATCATAAACCAACCAAATACACGAAATAACACACAGATTGTTAGGAAATCTGACAGAATGTCAAAGCAAAACCCTAATGCCTAGGTATTTTTTAAAACCCAACAATCTTAGTAAATTAGGGCCAAAGTGTGACCGTACCCTAATGAGAGGTTATACCTTGTTCCCATTGGGGATACTTTCATCTATAGTCTGAGGAGTCACAACCTGGCAATGGAAGCTGCTACATTTCAGTTCTTAGGTGTCACAGAAATTATGAAAATGTTGTATGGTACTGTAACTTTTTACTCTAATACGGTATTTAAAGGGTCACTTATATATTATATTTTAATAGTACACACACGCATGCGAGAATACCAAATATGTTTATTTGTTTACTTTTTTTTTACATTCCAGCAATTTTGGACTTTGGCATTTACCATACGGGATCATTAACATTGCATTTAAATATACACATGTGGCAGTGCCCTATATGTTTGTTTATTTATTAACTTTTTTACATATTTTTTAATTAGTAAGATTGGAAAAAAGAGGTGATTTAATAATTTTTAGGGGAGGGGCTTATTCACTTAAAAAAAACAGGGGAACATTTATAATAATCTATTGCTTGTTATTATTATTCAGTGTTCTGCATTGGCATAGCACTGATCAGCGTTATCTACAATCCATCCAGACCATACAGCCAAATACCAGAAGAATGAAGATAATAAGGAGACCTCTGTCTGCATTCTTGACTTATCGAACACCAGCAATCACATTACGGGTGGCCGATGAGTGTCCTCAAGCCCCGCAGATTGTAATGATCTGTAACATCTGCGCTCCGGCCAGACACGCTGGCCGTGAGCGCTCTCTTGTCTTGTCCCCGCTGCCGGCAGGGCTAGAATTTGCATCGCGTAACGCATGCGAATCCCAGCCCATCACTCACCTCCCTGGTCTTCCTGTCCTCGCAGCCCTGGCGTGCGCACCCCGGAGCTCTTACATTTAAAGGGACAGTACTCATTTTATTAAGTGTCTAAACTTGCACCCTGTCTTTAAGTATGAGCTCCTCCCTTTGTTCCCTACCAAATCTTTGTTGCCTTGTACCTGTGCCACCTGCCCTGACCTACTGCTTCCTTGACCTCGTCTTGCCTGGTTCCTTTTGTGCCACGCCACATCCCAGCAACCTGTGCGTACGAGTCGTGCCCAGGGTAGCGACCTGGGTGCCGCCTGCCGCAGCAAGATTATCCTGCTTTGCGGTGGGCTCTGGTGAAAACCAGCAGCACCTTAGACTCTGCTCCCTGGCACGTCTCACGTCATCATCCACACAGGTCCAGAGAATCCACCACCTGCTGTGACCCCTTCACAGTAACATCCAGCCATGGATCCCGCTGGGGTGCCTTTGCCGGATGTCTCGGATCTTTCCACCATCGTGGCTCAGCAGTCGCAGCAGTTAGCCCGTCAGGCGCAACAATTGAATCAACTCTCAACCATGGTGCAATAGCTTCTTGCCGCTCAGCAGCAACAACCGCAACAGCAGCCACCTGTTCCTGAGCCTCCACCTGTTTATGCAGGACCAAGCTTCGTTTGTCCTTGCCTTTAAAGTATGACGGAGATGCTAAGTGGTGTAGAGGCTTTGTGACACAGTGTTCTATCCGTCTAGAACTCATGGCAGATCTGTTCCCGACGGAGCATGCCAAAGTGGCATTTGTGTTCAGTTTATTGTCTGGAAAAGCTTTAGCCTGGGCTACTCCTCTCTGGGATCATAGAGATCCAGTCTCCTTGAACCTGTCGGCCTTCCTAGCAGAATTCCGCAATGGATTTTGAAGAACCCACGAGAGACTCCTCTGCCGAGACGGCTCTTCTGAACCTCTGCCAAGAAAACTCCTCCGTTGGCGACTACGCGGTTCAGTTCCGCACTCTTGCCTCTGATACAAATAAGAAAAAGACCAGTGGCAGCGATGCCTTCTCCACGCAGCACAACGAGATGGGTAATGGCGATACTCAGGCAGAAACCAGAAACTTCAGGTGAGGTGGTGCTAGGACAAATGAGCAGCAATCAATGTAGTTGTTACGCCGAGCGCTCCGGGTCCCCGCTCCTCCCCGGAGCGCTCGCAGCGTTCTCTCATTCGCAGCGCCCCAGTCAGACCTGCTGACCGGGTGCGCTGCGACATTACTCCCAGCCGGGATGCGATTCGCGATGCGGGACGCGCCCGCTCGCGATGCGCATCTCGGCTCCCGTACCTGACCCGTTCCCCGTCTGTGTTGTCCCGGCGCGCGCGGCCCCGCTCCTTAGGGCGCGCGCGCGCCGGGTCTCTGCCATTTAAAGGCCCGCTGCGCCACTGATTGGCGCAGCAGGCCTAATCAGTATTCTCACCTGTGCACTCCCTATTTATACCTCACTTCCCCTGCACTCCCTCGCCGGATCTTGTTGCCATTGTGCCAGTGAAAGCGTTTCCCTGTGTGTTCCTAGCCTGTGTTCCAGACCTCCTGCCGTTGCCCCTGACTACGATCCTTGCTGCCTGCCCTGACCTTCTGCTACGTCCGACCTTGCTCTTGTCTACTCCCTTGTACCGCGCCTATCTTCAGCAGTCAGAGAGGTTGAGCCGTTGCTGGTGGATACGACCTGGTTGCTACCGCCGCTGCAAGACCATCCCGCTTTGCGGCGGGCTCTGGTGAATACCAGTAGCAACTTAGAACCGGTCCACCAGCACGGTCCACGCCAATCCCTCTCTGGCACAGAGGATCCACCTCCAGCCAGCCGAATCGTGACAGTAGATCCGGCCATGGATCCCGCTGAAGTCCCACTGCCAGTTGTCGCCGACCTCACCACGGTGGTCGCCCAGCAGTCGCAACAGATAGCGCAACAAGGCCACCAGCTGTCTCAACTGACCGTGATGCTACAGCAGCTATTACCGCAACTCCAGCAACAATCTCCTTCGCCAGCTCCTGCACCTCCTCCGCAGCGAGTGGCCGCTTCCGGCCTACGTTTATCCTTGCCGGATAAATTTGATGGGGACTCTAAGTTTTGCCGTGGCTTTCTTTCACAATGTTCCCTGCACTTGGAGATGATGTCGGACCAGTTTCCTACTGAAAGGTCTAAGGTGGCTTTCGTAGTCAGCCTTCTGTCTGGGAAAGCTCTGTCATGGGCTACACCGCTCTGGGACCGCAATGACCCTGTCACTGCCTCTGTACACTCTTTCTCCACACCAGCGTCTCGGGATTCTCAAATGGGGACACTCCTCCCACCTCGCAGGCCATGCGGGCATAAAAAAATCCTTGCAACTCATCTCTCGTTTTTATTGGTGACCGACTCTGGAAACGGATGTTGTTGATTTTGTGCGGGCCTGTACTGTCTGTGCCCGGGATAAGACTCCTCGCCAGAAGCCTGCTGGTCTCCTTCATCCTCTGCCTGTCCCGAACAGCCTTGGTCACTGATTGGTATGGACTTTATCACAGACTTACCCCCATCCCGTGGCAACACAGTTGTTTGGGTGGTCGTTGATCGATTTTCCAAGATGGCACATTTTATTCCTCTTCCTGGTCTTCCTTCAGCGCCTCAGTTGGCAAAACAATTTTTTGTACACATTTTTCGTCTTCACGGTTTGCCCACGCAGATCGTCTCGGATAGAGGCGTCCAATTCGTGTCTAAATTCTGGAGGGCTCTCTGTAAACAGCTCAAGATTAAACTAAACTTCTCTTCTTCTTATCATCCCCAATCCAATGGGCAAGTAGAAAGAATTAATCAGGTTCTGGGTGATTATTTACGGCATTTTGTTTCCTCCCGCCAGGATGACTGGGCAGATCTTCTACCATGGGCCGAATTCTCATACAACTTCAGAATCTCCGAATCTTCTGCTAAGTCCCCATTTTTCGTGGTGTACGGCCGTCACCCTCTTCCCCCCCTCCCTACCCCCTTGCCCTCTGGTTTGCCCGCTGTGGATGAAGTGACTCGTGATCTTTCCACCATATGGAAAGAGACCCAAAATTCTCTTTTACAGGCTTCATCCCGGATGAAAAGATTTGCCGATAAGAAAAGAAGAACTCCCCCCATTTTTGCTCCCGGAGACAAGGTATGGCTCTCCGCTAAATATGTCCGCTTTCGTGTCCCCAGTTACAAACTGGGACCACGCTATCTTGGTCCTTTCAAAGTCTTGTGCCAGATTAACCCTGTCTCTTACAAACTCCTTCTTCCTCCTTCTCTTCGTATCCCCAATGCCTTCCATGTCTCTCTCCTTAAACCACTCATCATTAACCGCTTCTCTCCCAAACTTGTTTCTCCCACTCCTGCCTCCGGTTCTTCTGACGTCTTCTCCGTGAAGGAGATTTTGGCCTCCAAGACGGTCAGAGGGAAAAAATTGTTTCTGGTGGATTGGGAGGGCTGTGGCCCAGAAGAGAGATCCTGGGAACCTGAGGACAACATCCTGGACAAAAGTCTTATCCTCAGGTTCTCAGGCTCCAAAAAGAGGGGGAGACCCAAGGGGGGGGGTACTGTTACGTCGAGCGCTCCGGGTCCCCGCTCCTCCCCGGAGCGCTCGCAGCGTTCTCTCATTCGCAGCGCCCCGGTCAGACCTGCTGACCGGGTGCGCTGCGATATTACTCCCAGCCGGGATGCGATTCGCGATGCGGGACGCGCCCGCTCGCGATGCGCATCTCGGCTCCCGTACCTGACCCGTTCCCCGTCTGTGTTGTCCCGGCGCGCGCGGCCCCGCTCCTTAGGGTGCGCGCGCGTCGGGTCTCTGCCATTTAAAGGCCCGCTGCGCCACTGATTGGCGCAGCAGGCCTAATCAGTATTCTCACCTGTGCACTCCCTATTTATACCTCACTTCCCCTGCACTCCCTCGCCGGATCTTGTTGCCATTGTGCCAGTGAAAGCGTTTCCCTGTGTGTTCCTAGCCTGTGTTCCAGACCTCCTACCGTTGCCCCTGACTACGATCCTTGCTGCCTTCCCTGACCTTCTGCTACGTCTGACCTTGCTCTTGTCTACTCCCTTGTGCTGCGCCTATCTTCAGCAGTCAGAGAGGTTGAGCCGTTGCTGGTGGATACGACCTGGTTGCTACCGCCGCTGCAAGACCATCCCGCTTTGCGGCGGGCTCTGGTGAATAACAGTAGCAACTTAGAACCGGTCCACCAGCACGGTCCACGCCAATCCCTCTCTGGCACAGAGGATCCACCTCCAGCCAGCCGAATCGTGACAGTAGTGACCAAAAAAGACAAAAAACACAAAAAACAGGTGTCCTGCACTCACCGCTAGAGTTCTGATGATGCGGCTGCCATCTCGGGCTGCTCCTCCGGATCAGGGGCTGACAGTAGTGTGGGGCGCTCAAAGGCTCTTGCCTCTGAACTTGCTTGGAACGACGAGGCCTTGTGCACTACCTTTAAAAAAAAGACTTACCTCTAGAATCAAGGATGCTGCATGAGATTCTCCGACTAACCTGAGCAAACTTATCCATTTACCCACTCGAATTGTTGTGCATTTTGCCAAGAGGCAGGAAAAACTTCCTTTGGAAAAAGTACCTGCCCGAGCACAGCGTTTACCTCGTCTGGCACCCGTGTTCCATCATTCATACTGTCTTATTTGCCTCATGCCAAAGAGGCTATGGAAGTGGACTGTTTTCGCCTAATGCAGCAGGAAAAATCTTGTCAACGCAATGAGAATTTGTGCCTATATTGTGCCAGTCTGAAGCACTTTCTCAAAGACTGTTCTGTACGTCCTCCGCATCCTGGAGAACGCTCTCATCTTGGACATGTAGGAGTGGCATCCTTTGATGTAAATATTACCTCTCCTCGCTTGACCACCCCGGTTCAAGTGTTTACCTCTGCCAAGACTTCTTTCATCACTTCTGCTTTTTTGGACTCTGGTTCCGCTGGTAATTTCATTTGTGCTTTCCAGGTCCATAAATACCGTCTTACATAGACACGTCTTGTCAAGCCCTTCTACATTTCTTCTGTTAATGGACAAAATCTGAACTGTAAGGTGCAATTCCGCACTGAACCCCTCTTCATGCAAGTGGGGGATTTGCATAAGTAAAAAATTTAGTTTTATGTGCTACCACATTGTACTTCGGAGCATCTTCTTGGTCTTCCTTGGCTTCAACGTCATTCTCCACAACATGACTGGAAATCTGGTGAAATAACTTTTTGGGGACAATTTTGCCAGGATCACTGTCTCATGCCTCCTCTTAGGCCTGCTAATAAAAGCTTCAGAACAGATGCTCTTTCCAAATCCTCTGATGTCGCAGGACTGTACTCCATGCAAAGGCATAATGTTCCTCCTGTGATATCTTCTGTGCCTGTTAAACTCAGACGTAAAGTCTTGAATTGGGGAAATTCTTCTTTGCCAGTTGGTCACCTTAGAATTTGGAAGACTCCACACCAGAAACCTGCAAGTCCCTTACAGCCTTTGCCCATTCCAGAAACCCCTTGGTCTCATGTAGTGGGGAACTTTTTGAGTTCCAAAGAAGAGGGGGAGACCAAAGGGGGGGGGGGGTACTGTAACATCTGTGACATGCTGTCAGTGAGAGCTCTCTCATCTTGTCCCTGCTGCCAGCGGGGCTGGGATTCGCATTGCGGGACATGCCTGCATGCGAATCCCAGCCGTCTCTCACCTCCCTGGTCTCCCTGTCCGAGCAGCCCCGGCGCATGTGCCCCCGCCTCCTAGGGCACGCGTGCGCCGGTATTTTACATTTAAAAGGACAGTACTCATTTAATTAAGTGTCTACACCTGCACCCTGTCTTTAACCCCTTAACGACGCAGGACGTATATTTACGTCCTGCGCTGGCTCCCGCGATATGACGCATCACATTGCGTCGGTCCCGGCGCTCATCAACGGCCGGGACCCGCGGCTAATACCACAAATCGCCGTTCGCGGCAATGTGTGGTATTAACCCTTTAGAAGCGGCGGTCAAAGCTGACCGCCGCTTCTAAAGCGAAAGTGAAAGTATCAGTCTGGCTGTTCGGGACCGCCACGGTGAAATCGCGGCATCCCGAACAGCTTGCAGGACACCGGGAGGGCCCTTACCTGCCTCCTTGGTGTCCGATCGACGAATGATTGCTCCGTGCCTGAGATCCAGGCAGGAGCAGTCAAGCGCCGATAACGCTGATCACAGGCGTATTAATACACGCCAGTGATCAGCATAGGAGATCAGTGTGTGCAGTGTTATAGGTCCCTATGGGTGTTAATAAAGGTCATTTAACCCCTTCCCTAATAAAAGTTTGAACCCCCCCCCCTTTTCCCATAAAAAAAATAAAACAGTGTAAATATAAATAAAAATAAACATATGTGGTATCGACGCATGCGTAAATGTCCGAACTATAACAATATATTGTTAATTAAACTGCAAAGTAATGGCGTACGCGCAAAAAAATTCCAAAGTCCAAAAAAAGCGTATTTTGGTCACTTTTTATACCATTAAAAAATGAATAAAAAGTGATCAAAAAGTCCGATCAAAACAAAAATTGTACCAATAAAAACTTCAGATCACGGCGCAAAAAATGAGCCCTCATACCGCCCTGTACGTGGAAAATTAAAAAAGTTATAGAGGTCAGAAGAGGACATTTTTAAACATATAAACAGAAGTATGACAAAATCAAACCTATATAAGTAGGGTATCATTTTAACCGTATGGACCTACAGAACAATGATAAGGTGTCATTTTTACCGAAATATGCACTGCGTAGAAACGGAAGCCCCCAAAAATGACAAAATGGCGTTTTTTCTTCGATTTTGTCGCACAATTATTTTTTTTTCCTTTTCGTCGTGAAATGACTGATGTCACTGCAAAGTAGAATTGGTAATGCAAAAAATAAGCCATAATATGGATTCTTAGGTGGAAAATTGAAAGGGTTATGATTTTTAAAAGGTAAAGAGGAAAAAACGAAAGTGCAAAAACGGAAAAACCCTGAGTCCTTAAGGGGTTAAGTATGAGCTCCTCCATTTCTCCCTGACGGATCTTTGTTGCCTTGTGCCTTAGTGAAAGCATACTGTGTTCCTGTGCTCCTGATATTGTGTTCCTTATCCTTGTTCCGTTACCTGACCATGCACCTTGCCCCCTGCCCTGACCTAATGCTACCTTGACCTCGTCTTGACGCCACATCCCAGCAACCTCTGTGGATGAGTCACGGCCAGGGCAGCGACCTGGGTGCCGCCTGCGGCAGCAAGACCATCCTGCTTTGCAGTGGGCTCTGGTGAAAACCAGCAGCACCTTAGACTCTATCTGCTCTTTGGCACGGCTTATGTCATCATCCACACACTCCCAGAGGATCCACCTCCTGCCATGACCCGTCACATGATTACTGTACCTCAAGGGTTTATGGCACACACCAGCGTGTTTGCTGATGCCTGCCGTTATCCATGATCCCCGTGTTGGGTGCCGCGGTGATCGCGGGACCCTGAGATTTACATGTATGCTGCTGTGTGCTAAGTACCAGGGCACATCGATGTTCATGTACGTTGCATGGCCTCTAGGGGTTAAATCACAACAATAAAATTATGAAGTCACTGTAGAAAACAATGTATAAAATGTTCGCTTGGGTGACAAACTTTATAACGCTCTTATCATAGAATTTAGTCAGGCAACTTAATCTTATCTGCGCTCCAGATTAGAATTCTGAACCTTGGAAAGGGAAATTAGTTCTCTATCAGTAAAAGTGCAGAAGCTGATTGACCAGTTCAATGAAGACCTCACAGCTGCCTGGAAACCAGAATGTAATGGATGTTCTGTGTAATGGCTTGGGAAGTCCTGCCTGGAATGGATCGCACAACCCAATTCAAGTTTATTTTCTACTTTGCAGAATGATCACATATCAAGAAGTATAAACAGACTAGTGGAGAAGAAAAGATGATTGGAGCACTCACCAAGGAATCCTGCTATGAAGTTTATTGATAGTCCATCAGCATAAATATAAATCATATATCCCCTGTTTAAAGAGCAGAGTTTAGATGGCAGGAGCATGCACCCGGATGACAGACGATGTTTCACGCTGTGAAACATCGAGGGCCTGAGGAAATGCCTACTGGCATGAAAAAAGCAGGGGTCTGAGGAACCACCAACTAGCATGAAACAGCGGGGGCCTGAGGAAATGCCTACTGGTGTGAAACAGCGGAGGCCTGAGGAAACACCCACTGGCGTGAAGCAGTGGGGGGCCTGTGGAAACACCTACTGGCGTGAAGCAGTGAGGGGCCTGAGGAAACGCCTACTGGTGTGAAACATCAGGGGCCTGAGGAAACGCCTGCTGGCATGAAACAGCGAGGGCCTGAGGAAATGCCTACTGGCATGAAACAGTGGGGCCTGAAGAAACGCCTACTGGCGTGAAACAGCGGCTGTCGTCCAGGTGCACACTCCTGCCGTCTTAGCTCTGCTCTTTACACAGGGGTGTGGGATTTATGTTTATGCTGATGGAATAAACTTCACAGCAGGATTCCGTGGTGAGTGCTGATCAATCTTATCTTAAACATTAGAATGTTTATGCATAAGACTGTCCATCATATTGTGCAGCACATCTAGCAGACGCTGCCTTCAAACCATACTTACCCTCAGTCAGCTATAGGAACACTGGTCACAGCTATCTCACGTGGGCAATGCCGGGTATCTGCTCTCTCTGGCTGTGGTTACATATCAAGAGGTAGACTGTCTGCATAACCAAACAATCCCTAACAAGCTGTGGGCCCTGGCTCCATTTGATGTTCTCATTCTATCACTGCTATTCTATCATCCGAAATGCGAGTGTCTCAGAAGACTTTCTTTAACACAGGAGAATGTCCGCTACTTTAACATTCTTCTCCCTTCCTTTATCAATATTAGTTCATAATTTAATACTCTTCACAGATATCCAGTTCTTGACCAAAAATGAATTCCACTGAGAACAACCTAATGACGCGTGAGGTTTCAGGCTTCAGCATCACTTATACAAGGGTACTGCGCAGCGATAGAACTTGTTATGTGATTTCAAAGGAATTTCTCACTAGAGAACAATGAAGCAACTGAGTTTTATACTTTGTGTTGGAATATTGTTGTATTTCCTTTCTCCACAAAGTGAGGATATTACAATATGTTTGTTTGTTCATTACTTAGAAACTAATCTGTCCTTCTTTAGGTTTTTTTCCTTCTTTTGTATTAGCATATCCTGAGTTCAGTGGCACTAGATAACCAGCTTAAGAAAAACGGGATTTCACAATTCTCTGTCAGGAGTTGTTGTCTATATGTGACCACCCAAGGGTCGTATGTGAATGACAGCCTGAGTGTTTTGCAAACGTCACAATAGCATATTGAATTTCTATCATGAGAAATTATAGTTACTAAGGAACTACACATTCCTAAATTCTCTAATCCCCCATTTGTTCAAAGTAATAATTAATTCATGAATAAATAAATCAACTAAATAAATAAATAATACACGGCTAAAAAAATAAAGGGAACACTAAGATAACACATCCTAGATCTGAATGAATGAACTAATCGTATGAAATACTTCTGGTCTTTACATAGTTGAATGCGCTGACAACAAAATCACACAAAAATTATCAATGGAAATCAAATTTATCAACCCATGGAGGTCTGGCTATGGAGTCACACTCAACATCAAAGTGGAAAACCCCACTACAGGCTGATCCAACTTTATGTTATGTCCTTAAAACAAGTCACAATGAGCCTCAGTAGTGTGTGTGGCCTCCACGTGCCCGTATGACCTCCCTACAACGCCTGGGCATGCTCCTGATGAGGTGGCAGATGGTCTCCTGAGGGATGTCCTCCCAGACCTGGACTAAAGCATCTGCCAACTCCTGGACAGTCTGTGGTGCAACGTGGCATTGGTAGATGGAGCGAGGCATGATGTCCCAGATGTGCTCAATCGGATTCAGGTCTGGGGAACGGGCGGGCCAGTCCATAGCATCAATGCCTTCCTCTTGCAGGAACTGCTGACACACTCCAGCCACATGAGGTCTAGCATTGTCGTGCATTAGAGGGAACCCAGGGCCAACCGCACCAACATATGGTCTCACAAGGGGTCTGAGGATCTCATTTCAGTACCTAATGGCAGTCAGGCTACTTCTGGCAAGCACATGGAGGGCTGTGCGGCCCCCCAAAGAATTGTCACCCCACACCATTACTGACCCACCGCCAAACCGGTCTTGCTAGAGGATATTGCAGGCAGCAGAACATTCTCCACGGCGTCTCCAGACGTCACATCTGTCGTATGTGCTCAGTGTGAACCTGCTTTCATCTGTGAAGAGCACAGGACACCATTGGCAAATTTGCCAATCTTGGTGTTCTCTGGCAAATGCCAAACGTCCTGCACGGTGTTGGGCTGTAAGCACAACCCCCACCTGTGGACGTCGGGCTCTCATACCACCCTCATGGAGTCTGTTTCTGACCATTTGAGTGGACACATGCACATTTGTGGCCTGCTCTAGGTCATTTTGCAGGGCTCTGGCAGTGCTCCTCCTTGCACAAAGGCCGAAGTAGAGGTCCTGATGCTGGGTTGTTGCACTCCTATGGCCTACTCCATGTCTCCTGATGTACTGGCCTGTCTTCTGGTAGCGCCTGCATGCTCTGGACACTACGCTGACAGACACTGCAAGCCTTCTTGGACAGCAAATCTTCCTTGATGAGCTGCACTACCTGAAACACTTGTGTGGGTTGTAGACCCCATCTCATGCTACCACTAGAGTGAAAGCACAGCCAGCATTCAAAAGTGACCAAAACATCAGCCAGGAAGCATAGGAACTGAGAAGCGGTCTGTGGTCACCACCTGCAGAACCACTCCTTTATTGTGGGGTGTCTTGCAAATTGCCTATAATTTCTACCTGTTGTCTGTTCCATTTGCACAACAGCATGTGAAATTGTCAATCAGTGTTGCTTCCTGAGTGGACAGTGTGATTTCACAGAAGTATCATTGACTTGGAATTACATTGTGTTATTTAAGTGTTCCCTTTATTTTTTTGAGCAGTGTATAAAGGTTGAGAATTGTAACAGCAAATAAATAGCAAAGTGTCTTATAATTACATAAGGAACAATATATTAAAATGTTAATCCTAGATAAAAGAACACCTGGCACTACTCCCGGGAAATGAATGCAATGTATGCTGCAGTCACTAGATGTTGCGCTCATTCACAATAGCCGGCTATAAGGTGGTGCTCACGCTCACAAAGTTCCATAAAACATATATTCTAAAAGCAGACCTAAGGAAGAAGCGGTTCACTCACCAATCCGTTGCTGTGCTCATTTATTGAATAGAGTAGTTACATTGGCACTATAAGGTAAGATGGAACGGCAGGAGGTGTAAAGGAGCCCCGTCCGATGCGACGGAGCCGTTTCACGCCCCCTGGGCATTTCTTCAGGCCCGGAATTGACAATTGTCACCTCCGTCCGCAGGACCGGAGGTGACGTTTCGCTGGAGGGTTCACGGGACAGGTCATGTGACGGCCGTTGCCGTGGAGCTCAGACGCTCGCCTCAGTTCATACGCACAACAGTTCTAGAGGGTCACAGCACCATTTTTAGTGTGGGAAGCAGTGCCCATTGTCCTCTTATTTAGTCGCCTACGTTCACCGATGGCACACCCAGAATCCACAGAAACCCGCAGACTCCGTTGTTGCCAAGGGCAACAAACCGGGATCCACTTCGGTGCATACCTCAATTCTGAAGAAGTGAGACTTTTCATACACGGACGGCATCTGTTCTTAAACGGTGCATTGCTCCACAGACTTGGTCCATCACTAGACATATGTAATAAAGGCTGGTCCACATGGATTTATTGCGATCAATTGGCCCGAGTGCTCCTCCGACTCCTTGCCCATCTCTACAAAAGAAAAATAAAGAATAAGTGATATAGTATAAGATAAAAAAAGTTACTTAAAACAATCCAAATACATAAGTGATGTTCTTCCGGTATTCAGGTTTTGCATATGTCATGTGATATTTTGAAATCCACATTCAGCCCACGTGGTTTTAAGGTGTCAAGATGATAAATGATAAATCCACCATAGCTCTTTTCGCTTTAATTTCGCAATACGATTGCCGCCACGTTTTAATGGTGGTACGCGGTCAACAATGGTAAATTTCAAATTCTTTTCACTATGCCCTTTATCCAAGAAGTGTTTAGGTACGGGTAAATCAGTATGGCCTTAACGTATTGTATAGCGATGCTGGTTCACCCGAGTTTTTGCATCATTTATGGTCTCCCCAACATAAAGCAAGTTGCATTGGCATGTCAATGCATATACAATGAATTCTGTATTGCAGGTAAGGTAAGGTACAGGCTTCCCTGTAATGGGATGAATACATTCATTTACCTTGTTCATGTATGAACAATTTATACATACACGACAGGGGAACAAACCTTTATTGGCAATAGACAGTAATCCCTGTGTTGTTTTGCGGAGACTCACGTCAGTTTTGACCAACCGGTCTTTGAGATTAGGTGCTCTTTTATAGGACATAATCGGTAGGTTCTTGAACTCTGGTATGTGGCCCATACCAGAGCTCAATATATGCCAGTGCTTCCTCACAATGTTTGAGATGTTGGATGACCTATCAGAGAAGGTAGAGATGAATGCAAGCCTCTTGTCATTCCCATTTCTGTTTTTAGGTTTCAACAATGTCTGCCTATCCATAGTTAGGACTTTTTGTTTTGCCTGTACCACTAATTTTTCAGGGTACCCCCTATGTCTGAAATTACTGACCATAGTGTCAAGAGCAGGTAGTACTTGGTCTTCTGTGCTGATGATGCGTTTTGCCCTTATCATTTGGCTCACAGGTAAAGATTTTACCACGCTGTGAGGATTGCTGATTACTGTCAAAACGCAGCATGGAATTACAGTCTGTTTGTTTGACATATAAGTCAGTTTCTAAATGATTGTCATAGATGTGTACCTTGGTATATTAAAACTGTATGCTGTTGCTGGAGGACGTCATAGTGAATTTTATGTTTGTCGTTGTTATGCCGAGCGCTCAAGGTCCCTGCTCCTCCCCGGAGCGCTCGCGGCATTCTCCTCTCTGCAGCGCCCCGGTCAGACCCGCTGACCGGGAGCGCTGCATTGTCACTGCCGGCGGGGATGCGATCCGCGTAGCGGGACACGCCCGCCCGCGGGCGGCATCCCAATCTACTCACCTGTCCCGTTCCGCCGGCTGTCACGTCCGGGCACACGCGGCCCCGCTCTCTAGGGCGCGCGCGTGCCGGCTCTCTGAGATTTAAAGGGCCAGTGCACCACTAATTTGTGCCTGGCCCAATCAGTGTCTATTAGCTTCCCTGCTCCTTGTGTATAAAAACCCACTTCCCCTTCCTGTCCTTGCCGGATCTTGTTGCCTTTGTGCCTAGTGAAAGCGTTTTTGTGAGTGCCCTTACCAGTATTACCAGACCTTCTGCCATTGCCCTTGACTACCAACCTTGCCACCTGCCCTGCCCTTCTGCTATGTCTGACCTCGCCTCTGTCTAGTCCTCCTGTACCATGCCAGTCTCAGCAGTCAGTGAGGTTGAGCCACTACCGGTGGACACAACCTGGTTGCTACCATCGCAGCAAGACCATCCCGCTTTGCGGCGGGCTCTGGTGAAAACCAGTAGCAACTTAGAACCGGTTCTCCGGTACAGTCCACGCCAATCCCTCACTGACACAGAGGATCCACCACCAGCTTGCCAAATCCTGACAGTAGATCCGGCCATGGATCCTGCTGAGGTGCCGCTGCCAAGTCTCGCTGACCTCGCCACCGTGGTCGCCCAACAAGGACAACAGCTGTCGTAGTTGACCGCCATGCTACAGCAGCTTCTGCCTCTACAGCAGCAATCATCTCCTCCGCCAGCTCCTGCATCTCCTCCGCAGAGAGTGGCCGCTCCCAGCCTCCGCCTGTCTCTACCGGACAAGTTTGATGGGGACTCTAAACAGTGCCGTGGTTTCCTGTCCCAGTGTTCCCTACCTTTGGAGATGATGTCGGACCAATTCCCCACTGAACGGTCTAAGGTGTCTTTCGTGGTCAGTCTCCTGTCTGGAAAGGCCTTGTCATGGGCCACACTGCTCTGGGACCGCAACGATCCTGCCACTGCTACAATCCAGTCCTTCTTCGCTGAAGTTCGTAGTGTCTTTGAGCCAGCCCGGGCCTCCTCAGCCGAGACTGCTTTGCTGAACCTCGTCCAAGGGAGTTCTTCCGTAGGCAAATACGACATCCAGTTTCGTACCCTCGCATCAGAGATATCCTGGAACAACGAGGCCCTCTGCGCGACCTTCAAGAAAGGCTTATCCAGTCACATCAAAGATGTGCTGGCCGCACGAGAAATTCCTGCTACCCTATCTGAACTTATCCAGTTGGCCACCCGCATTGATATGCGTTTTTCTGAAAGACGCCAGGAGCTCCGCCAGGAAAAGGACCTTGATCTCTGGGTACCTCTCTCCCAGAATCCTCTGCAATCTACTCCTGTGCCTCCCGCCGAGGAGGCTATGCAAGTGGATTGGTCTCGCCTGACCCAAGAAGAGAGGTCTCGTCGCAGAGATGAAAATTTATGCCTGTACTGCGCTAGTACCGAACATTTCCTAGTGGACTACCCTATTCGTCCCCCGCATCTGGGAAACGCACGCACCCTGTTCACGTGGGAGTGGCGTCTCTTGGTGTGAATTCTGCTTCTCCACGTCTCACTGTGCCTGTGCGGATTTCTCCTTCCGCCAACTCCTCCTTCTCAACTGTGGCCTTCTTGGACTCTGGTTCTGCAGGAAATTTTATTTTGGCCTCTTTTGTTAATAGGTTCAGCATCCCAGTAACCCGTCTCGTCAAACCGCTCTCTCTCTTCTGTTAACGGAGAAAAATTGGACTGCACTGTGCGCTACCGCACTGAACCCCTGCCCATAAGCATTGGACTTCAGCATGAAAAAATTGAATTTTTCGTTCTGCCTAACTGCACCTCTGAAGTTCTTCTCGGTCTGCCGTGGCTCCAACGTCATGCTCCTACCCTCGACTGGACCACTGGGGAGATCAAAAATTGAGGTCCTTCTTGTCACAAACGATGCCTCACATCTGCTCCCACTTGTCTAACTCCTGAGATTCCACCTTTACCGGGTCCTCCCAAGGCTTACCAGGATTTTTCTGATGTTTTCTGCAAAAAGCAAGCAGAGATCTTACCTGCTCATAGCCTCCTTCCTGGTACCACTCTGCCCCGTGGCAAGATTTGCCTTCTGCCCACCTCCCCATTCCCACTTCTTCTGGAGTTCCTGCCATAGATGAAGTAACCCAGGACTTCTCCGTTATCTGGAAGGAGACTCAGGAGTCGCTCCCACTGGCCTTGTCTCGTATGAAGGGACATGCAGATAAAAAGAGGGGAGACCTAAGGAGGGGAGTACTGTAACGCCGATCGCTCCGGGTCCCTGCTCCTCCCCAGATCGCTCATGGCGTTCTCCTCTCTGCAGCGTCCCAGTCAGACCAGTTGACTGGGAGCACTGCATTGTCACTGCCGGCGGGGATGCGATCCGCGTAGCGGGACGCGCCCGCCCGCGGGTCGCTTCTCAATCTACTCACCTGTCACGTTCCCCGGCTGTCACATCCCAGTGCGCGTGGCCCCGCTCTCTAGGGCGCGCCGGCTCCCTGAGATTTAAAGGGCCAGTGCACCACTAATTGGTGCCTGGCGCAATCAGTGTCTATTAGCTTCCCTGCTCCTTGTGTATAAAAACCCACTTCCCCTTCCTGTCCTTGCCGGATCTTGTTGCCTTTGTGCCTAGTGAAAGCGTTTTTGTTAGTGCCCTTACCAGTGTTACCAGACCTTCTGCCGTTGCCCTTGACTACGAACCTTGCCGCCTGCCCTGACTTTCTGCTACGTCTGACCTCGCCTCTGTCTAGTCCTCCTGTACCACACCAGTCTCAGCGGTCAGTGAGGTTGAGCCGCTACCGGTGGACATGACCTGGTTGCTACCGCCACAGCAAGACCATCCCGCTTTGCGGTGGGCTCTGGTGAAAACCAGTAGCAACTTAGAACCGGTCCTCCGGTACGGTCCACGCCAATCCCTCACTGACACAGAGGATCCACCACCAGCCTGCCGAATCCTGACAGTCGTCATTGAATTAAGGAAGTTGTGGAAGTCAATGAGTTGTGCAGATGTTCCAGTCCATATCATGAAAATGTCATCTATGTACCTCCATCACTTTAGCACAAAGCCAAAGTGGGGAGATACATAGATGAGTGACTCCTCCAGATAAGCGAAATATAGATTCGTATATGTAGGCGCCATGTTAGTTCCCATAGCGGTCTCCGTCATTTGACTGTAATATATCTCATTCAAGATAAAATAGTTCTTAGTCAAGACTAGTGTAACAAGTTGCAAAAGAAACTCCACCTGTTCTCTATCAAAGTCTGGAAAAATAAATGCTTTGACTGCCTGTATACATCCATCATGTGGGATGGAGGTCTACAGGCTCTTAATGTCAAAAGATATGAGTATGGTGTCAGGAGGGACTTGGACATCCTTGATTTTATTAAGAAAGTCTTCGGTATCTTTCAAAAAAGATCTGGCACTATACACATATGTCCTAAGGATCTTATCAACAAAGATCGAAATGTGGCTTGTCAATGAGTCACACCCGGAAACAATGGGCCTTCCGGGTGGGTTTTGTAAACACTTGTGGATTTTTGGTAAGAAATATATAACCGGGGTGACCGGATATTTGACAAGAAGAAAATCAAGGGTCTGTTTGTTAATGATGTTATGGGGTATTGCATGTGTATTTGGTAAGGCTCATTATGTATTTGTGCAATATTTATGGTGTGTCTATCTCCCTCTCTGCCTATGTACTCCTACTGTTAGGATTGCTACATTTTACTATGGTAGAATATAGGGTGGGATACCTTTTTCTTCTGCTAATTTCTTTACTGGCCTGCCTTTTTGCATGTATTCCGTGATCTATTTCCTGTGAGTGTCATTTTAATAAATTTTTACATTGTGTGTACTTTAATAAAGTTGATTTATATTTTCATTATAATTTTGGAGTGTTTCCCTATTTCTTTGGAGTAAATTATGTTATGGTCAAAAGCTATTTTTAACCCCTTAAGGACCAAGGACGTACCGGTACGTCCTTGGTCCTGCTCTTCTGATATAACGCGGGGTTACACAGTAACCCCGCGTCATATCATGGCGGGCCCGGCGTCATAGTGAAGCCGGGACCCGCCTCTAATAGCGCGCGGCGCCGATCTCGGCGCCGCGCGCTATTAACCCTTTAGCCGCGCGCTCAAAGCTGAGCCGCGCGGCTAAAAGTGAAAGTGAAAGTTCCCGGCTAGCTCAGTCGGGCTGTTCGGGATAGCCGCGGCTAATCGCGGCATCCCGAACAGCTGACAGGACAGCGGGAGGGCTCCTTCCTGCCTCCTCGCTGTCCGATCGCCGAATTACTGCTCAGTGCCTGAGATCCAGGCATGAGCAGTCATCCGGCAGAATCGTTGATCACTGGTTTCTTATGAGAAACCAGTGATCAACATAGAAGATCAGTGTGCGCAGTGTTATAGGTCCCTATGGGACCTATAACACTGCAAAAAAAAGTTTAAAAAAAAGTGAATAAAGATCATTTAACTCCTCCCCTATTAAAAGTTTGAATCACCCCCCTTTTCCAATAAAAAAAAAAAAACACAGTGTAAATAAAAATAAAAATAAACATATGTGGTATAACCGCGTGCGGAAATGTCCAAATTATAAAAATATATCATTAATTAAACCGCTCGGTCAATGGCGTGCGCGCAAAAAAATTCCAAAGTCCAAAATAGTGCATTTTTGGTCACTTTTTATATCATTTAAAAATGAATAAAAAGTGATCAATAAGTCCTATCAATGCAAAAATGGTACTGATAAAAACTGAAGATCACGGCGCAAGAAATGAGCCCTCATACTGCCCCATACACGGAAAAAGAAAAAAGTTATAGGGGTCAGAAGATGACAATTTTAAACGTATTAATTTTCCTGCATGTAGTTATGATTTTTTCCAGAAGTCCGACAAAATCAAACCTATATAAGTAGGGTATCATTTTAATCGTATGGACCTACAGAATATATATCAGGTGTCATTTTTACCGAAAAATGTACTACGTAGAAACGGAAGCCCCCAAAAGTTACAAAACAGCGTTTTTTTTCAATTTTGTCGCACAATGATTTTTTTTCCCGCTTCACCATAGATTTTTGGGCAAAATGAATGACGTCATTACAAAGTAGAATTGGTGGCGCAAAAAATAAGCCATCATATGGATTTTTAGGTGTAAATTTGAAAGAGTTATGATTTTTTAAAGGCAAGGAGCAAAAAACGAAAATGCAAAAACGGAAAAACCTCCGGTCCTTAAGGGGTTAAGACACTTTCTATTTCACGGCTGTATTCCCATTTGGGATCTGTCGGGAGTTGTTTGTATATGTCAGTGTCTGATAGCTGGCGCATGGCTTCAGTGATGTATTTGGACCGATCCATGACCACAACCGCTCCCCCCTTGTCAGGAGGTTTTATAATCAGGTTGTGGTCGTGGATCAGTCCATCTAAAGCCTTTCTTTTGTAGAGATGGGCAAGGAGTCGGAAGAGCACTCGGGCCAATTGATCACAATAAATCCATGTGGACCAGCCTTTATTACATATGTCTAGTGATGGACCAAGTCTGTGGAGCAATGCACCATTTAAGAACAGATGCCGTCCGTGTATGAAAAGTCTTGCTTCTTCAGAACTGAGGTATGCACCGAAGCGGATCCCGGTTTGTTGCCCTTGGCAACAGCGGAGTCTGCTGGGTTTCTGTGGATTCTGAGTGTGCCATCGGTGAACGTAGACCTCCCAGACCACATGTGCTCTATACCCATAAAAGAAGAATGCCGTGCGACTAAATAAGAGGACAATGGGTACTGTTTCCCACACTAAAAAATGGCGCTGTGACCCTCTAGAACTGTTGTGCGCATGAACTGAGGCAAGCGTCTGAGCTCCACGGCAACGGCCATCACATGACCTATCACATGAACCCTCCAGCGAAACGTCACCTCGGGTCCTGCGGACAGATCCCGGAAGTGCCTGTGTGTCCACGCTAAGCAGCATATGGATTCTACGGCGATCTATGGCGAGTGTCCCGCCCCCCCCCCCCCCCCCCCCCCGGCCATCTCATCACGATTAATGCACTATGCACCTGGAAGTTAACCACGGTATGCACAATATCTGTAATTCTGATTTAGATAGCAGCGATCAACCTGTACTTAGATTATCTGCTGCATATGTTTATAACACTGATGTATGTTTTGCATTGTACCTGTATTTATTTAAAGGGTACCTCTCATCAAATAAACTTTTGAGATATTTTAGATTAATGAATGTTGAATACCTTTCCAATAACATGTTAATGAAAAATATGCTTCTTTCTATTGTATTTTTCCTGATCAGTCCTGTCAGCAAGCATTTCTGACTCATGCTGGAGTCCTAAACACTCAGAGCTGCCAGCCTGCTTTGTTCACAGCCAAACAGGCTGTGAACAAGGCAGGCTGGCAGCTCTGAGTGTTCTCCTTTGTGAACAAAGCAGACTGGCAGCTCGTAGTGTTTAGGACTCCAGCATGAGTCTGAAATGCTTGCTGCCAGGACTGGTAGGGAGACCCCTAGTGGTCATTTCTTCAAAGTGGAAAATTAAATAGAAAGAAGCATATTTTTTAATAACATGCAAATGTGAAGTTATTCTGCATACATTAATCTATAATATATCAAAAGTTTTTTTTTTTTATGAGAGGTACCCTTTAATTCTCTTTCTCACAATGTTTACACTAAATAGTTTTATTGATTGATTCACATCAATGTAACAATAGTTGCTTGATAATGATGGTGTGAGACCATCGAAACGTCGTTCTTTGCACATTTGGGATGAATAAATAGTTTTAATTTTTTCACCATACCTTGAGTGCCACAGCATTTTCCTTGGAACTATATATATATATATATATATATATATATATATATATATATATATATATATATATGTATATATATATATATATATATATATATATATATATATATATATATATATATATATATTCAAATGTATATATATATATATATATATATATATTTATTTTTTTTATATTGTTTTTTTCTATTTTTCTATATGCAAAAACTCTTGCATTTTTCTGAATAGGCTTATCCCAAAATCCTGACCACTGATTCTTAATAGCAAATATTGTTTTTAGACCATTTTATATCTTTCTCTAAAAAGCAAACAGAAGCTACTTTGAAAAATTAGAAACTTCCACAGATGGCACAGAACAAAATACCACCACAGGCCAAGCAGAACTTTTCACTTAATCTACATTTTATGGTCAGCGGCTGCCTTAATCTTGTCGCTTATCTTCCAAATGGCCAGCGCGTTTCCCATGCGTTTCAGGCTCATTTGTCTTGGGCTGTCTTTTTAGTGTTGGAAATGAAAGGTTCACTACATACAGCAGCATCAGCTCTGCCATCTGAAGAGGATCCACAGACACAGCTGAGGGTTATCCACATAAAACTCTACTTAACCATCCATGCCAGTGTATCTTATGTCAGAGCCGAACACTATTTCACAATACATTACACAGCTAATGGCGGTGGGGATGTTACAAACGTATATGCGAGGAGGTTTTATTTAGCGACCAATGATGGAGAGAAGAGCGTTCATAACATCCCATTTGGACATCGCAGATAGAGAAAGTTGAGCTAGAATAAGCAGGTGTTTGATGGTTGGAAGGAGAGTACATGCGGCTCTGTAAAAAATGATCTGCCCCTTCCACAAATCTGCTGCTATTGCCTCTATATCAGGAATGTAGCCATATAATCACATTAACCTATAACTGTATCATTTGGGTGCACATATCCGTAATCCAACAGCTGAGGCTTAATAATTATATCAGAAACAAAGAGATCTACTTATTGCATTTAAAAGGTCCCTCTTTTTATTTCACAGCAATGGAAACCAATCTATAAGACATGGTTCAATATTCAATACTAGCAGAGTGCCCAGTGTTGCCCGGTCTTCCTATCTTAACTTTGTGGGAGAGGAAAAGCTAAAATGATGATCTCATCCTCATATTCCGACCTCATATCCGTTCTAATATCCCAACCTCTTATCCTGACCCCATATCCCGTCCTCATATCATGTCCTCATAGCTCGTCCTCATATTTCATCCTCAATATCCCAACCTCATATCCTGTCCTCCTCATATACCTTCCTCATATCGTATCCTGATATCCCATCCTCATAACCCGACCTCATATCCCATTTTCAATTACCCGACCTCATATATTGCCCTCATATCTCAACATCATATCCCATCCTCTATGTTGTCCTCATATCCTGTCCTTATATTTCATCCTCATATTCAATCTCCACATAACTTTCTAATATCCCAACCTCATCTCTCATCCTAGTTCATCCTCATAGCCAGACCTCATATCTAGTACTCATATCCCATCCTCATATCCTGTCCTCATATCCTGATCTCATATCCCGTCCTCATATCCTGTCCTCATATCCTGATCTAATATCTAGTACTCATATCCCAACTTCATATCTCTTCCTATTTCACCCACATATCCTGTCCTCATATCCCGACCTCAAATCCCATGCTCATATCCCATCCTCATATCCCAACCTCATATCCTGTTCTCAACAATAACTATTCCCTGCACCTGCATGCCAGACAGTTGGCAATATGTTTAAAAGTCCTGCAACCAGATTAGTAATGAGCGCGAATATTCCAAATTCAAATTTTTACCTTGAATATTGGCGCTTTGCGATTTCGCAAATATTTAGAATATATAGCTATATATATTCACAATGATGAATATTCTTCTTTTTTGTTTTTTTTCTTCACAGTACACATCACAACAATTATGTGTACTGTGACCCTCACTCCTTGCTTCTAGCTTGTGGTCCAAAGAAGGCTCCAATATTATTTACTGTGTGAGACGGTGTGGAGGCGAATATTTCGTATATGAGAATATGCAAATATTTGCGAATATCGGCACTTGCAGAGGACACTGATTCCTCCTTTCTTTTAGGTGAAAGATATAATCGCGAATGCACACTATGCAAATTTCATTACAAATTTGAATATGGCCCCTGCCACTCATCACTACAGGAGATGTACCAGAAAACCCTAGACTTCCATGGAACTTCAAAGAGAAATCTCCATCCTCTTATATGGGGATGGGTTAGCGTTTTTTTTTTTTAACTTTTTTTTATGCTATGCTGGTACATACGCACATACATACATATATACATACAGTATGTTGAGTTTTGTATACATAGATTTAAAGTGTAACTGTCATATCCAACAAAAAAAGCTACAGTATATGATACTCAGTACCTAATCCTGATAATTAGGCATGAGCGAATCAAATCTGACAAATCCGAATTTGTTACGAATTTCAGGAAAAATTTGATTTGTAACAAATGCGAATATCGCCGTGATTTAATTGTGCAAATCGCTTCATTAAACTCCATTTAGAGTGGACCAGGCTCCAGGGACTGGGCATCTCAAATGGCGGATCCACATGTGAGGACATGGGGCAAGGAATCCTGGGAAGGCAGGAACAAGGGTCGGCGGGATGACCCAAACTCAAATGCAGCATGCAGCCTTTCAGCAGCCAGTCACCCCTGTGATGTCACAGCCCTATATATTCGGCACCCATCTTGCAGTAAGTCACATCAGCATTCTATTACAGAGAGAGAGGGACAGACAGCAGTGTGTGTTGCACAGAAAAGCATTTTTACAGCAGCGATTCACCTCCCAGTCACATCAGTGTTTTATTGCAGAGAGAGGGACAGAGAGCAGTGTGTGTTGCACAGAAAAGCTTTTTTTACAGCAGCGATTCACCTCAAGACCAAATCCAGCATAGAAGCACTGATAGGGAAGGAAGTGAGATTGAGAGAGAGAGTGAAATTTTTAATGTAGTACACAGCGACTGTGTGCTGCAGCACTGGTGTGTACAACAACTGAAAAGCTAATAGTAGCCAGCCAGTTGGGGTGAGCAGAGCACTAAAAGCATATTGCCATCTATTAAGTGTAACCTGTGCATACATCTAAGTGGTGTACCATTTTGTTCCTGTTAAAGTCTTAAGGGCCTAGATAATGTGAAATTCAGGTTACAAAAAGAACTCCAAGATTGGCGCTGTTCCAGTAAAGGCAATGTTCCGTTCTTATTCAAGTAAAACCATATTTATTAGTCAAAGACAGTTTTACAGGCACATCAAAGGCAAGACGCGTTTCGGGTGACTGCGTACCCTTTCTCAATTACAGATGTACATCTGCAATTGAGAAAGGGTACGCATTGACCCAAAACGCGTCTTGCCTTTGACGTGCCTGTAAAACTGTCTTTGACTAATATGGTTTTACTTGAATAAGAACGGAACATTGCCTTTACTGGAACAGCGCCAATCTTGGAGTTCTTTTTGTATCCTGAATTTGCCTAGTTCTGGACCCGTCTTTCCGATATCCAGAATTTACTCCTTCAGCTTGCAGATCCCTGGTACCCCGCTAATTGGGGTGATATGCACAAAACCAAGAGGTGTAACAGGTGAGAGTCCATTTTTAGATTGTCACCCCCCCCCCCCCCCCCCGTATATCCGCAGGATTACAAGAGGCGCTGTCCTCTCTTTTTTTCTTCTCTAGATATTGTGAAAGGCCAGGCAAAAGTACACACCTGCTGGTGTTGTAGATAAATATTGTATAAGTGTACTGGAGCGCATTGTCCTCCCCTCACAAGTGCATACCACATACATACATCTAAGTGGTGTACCATTTTGTTCCTGTTAAAAAGTCTTAAGGACGAAGATACTGTGAAAGGCCAGCCAAAAGTACACACCTGCTGGTGTTGTAAACAAATACTGTTTTAAGCATAGTGGAGCGTATTGTACTCCCCTTATATACGCACAAAGTAAGTCAGGCAGAGAAGTGCCAGGACGTGCACAGAGGAGTGGCAGAGGCCTAAATTCATCAGGCAGAGGTTGCAGCAGACTAGGGGCGAGTGGCAGCAGGAGTCGCAGCGAGAGGCCTGAGCTCCCGCTATCAGCTAGCAGTCGTTTCTCGACCAGCAACCCCTCTTCCGTCATTAATTAGTTAACACGGTCATCCACTTCATCACAAGTGACATCTGACACCCCCAGTCAACAGTCAGTGGGTTCCTCAGACACAACTCTCAGTTGGCATGGCCTGGAAGTAGTCCCTGTCCTCCCATTGCCTCTGTCCTATGCTGTTCCATCCCCCACAGAAGAATCTTATGCTGTGGGTCCAGCTCCACTATTTAGTGAGGATGATTTACTAGAGGACAGTCAGCAGCTACTGCCCAGCCAAGAAGTGGAGGAGACATCCGCCGCTTCCTCCACTAGGCGAGCAAGTAGTGATGAGGAGAGTGGCGTGGGAGGTGGTGTTGCGAGTGTGTTCAGGCTCCTGAAGCAGACACTGTTGAGGAACCTGAGGAGGACATCAGTGACGTGCAGACAAAACTCGATGATGATGAAGCCGATCGCACTTGGGAGTCGGGTGCAGAAGGGGCTTCATCATCATCAGAAGAAGAGGGTTGAAGGTTGCCCGTGAGGCAGCAGAGGAGCCAGCAAGGTGGTAGCATGGTTGGCAGTCAGCATAGTGGCAGAAGTGGAAAGTCTGGAGACAAACGTGCCTGGGGTAGACCACCTGCTTCACGGCAGCCTACCTTCCCGGGAGGTAGCAGTACAGGGATTCCTGGAGTCAGCGGCAGTAGCAGTCAATTAGTGCAGACTGTTGGTTGGAAAATCAGCTTCTCGACGGTGTGGCAGTTTCTCATAAAGCATCCGGAGGATGTTAACCTGACCACATGCAAGATGTGTCGGCAGAAGGTGAAGCGTGGCCAGGGTCTCAATGTTGGCACCACGGCCCTGCGTCAACATATGCAGCATCACCATAAAGCAGCCTGGGAGAACCGTGGCTCCGATGTGGTGGTTCAGCTTGCTGACATGCCGCTCCCTGTTTCAGCCCGCCAAGGCTCCACCACTTCAGCCGAAGGGAGCTGTGTGTCATACCCATCTTCTGTGGCTCCAGATGCTCCTGCCCCCCCTACTTCGAGTCAAGCATCCTACCAGCAATCTATCGGCGAAGCCATATCCAAGAAACAACAGTATGCGCTCACTCATCCAACGATGCAGAAGCTGCATGTGCTCCTGTTCAAGTTTCTGGTGCTTCAGTCCCTCCTTTTTCAAGTGGTGGACTCTGCACCTTTCAGAGAACTGTTGGCTTGTGACGAGACGAGAAAGAGAGTCCCAAGCTGTCATTTCTTTCATTTCAGGGCCTACATGGGCACAGTGTTACACCAGTGCTACTCATATATGGTGTAACAGTAGTGTACATTTAAAAAAAAAAAAGTTTTGTAACTGTGAAATAATAACAGTCAGTTTCCATCACACAAGTGCATTTCAGGGCCTGCAAGGGCACAGTGTTACACCAGTGCTACTCATATGGTGTGACAGTAGTGTACATTTAAAAAAAAAAAAAACTTTTTTGACTGTGAAATAATATCAGTCACTTTCCATCACACAAGTGTGTTTCAGGGCCTGCAAGGGCACAGTGTTTCACCAGTGCTACTCATATATAGTGTAACAGTAGTGTAAATTTGAAAAAAAAAACTTTTTGGGCTGTGAAATAAAATCAGCCATTTTACAAAACACTTGGGAGTTTTTGGGCCTGCAGGGCTCTGTGTCACACTAGTGCAAGTCATATTTGGTGTAACAGTAGTGTAAATGTGAAAAAAAATAAGCTTAACAATTTTTTTCTTTACTGTGAAATAATATCAGTCAGTTTACTTCACACTTGGGAGTTTTTGGGCCTGCCAGGGCTCAGTGTCACACTAGTGCAATTCATATCTGGTGTAACAGTAGTGTACATTTTAAAAAATATACAATTTTGACTGTAATAGATTGAATAGCAGTTAGTTGTCTGCAAGCGTGTGTGTCAGGCCTACAGCATCTACTCTGCCAACTTCTGCCATGCACAGTGTCACGAACCGCGACGTGCGGGTGGTAGGATTATCTATAAAATCACTATTTGTCTACAGTACACCGAAAATAATGAGAAAAAATCCCTCTTACACCACCCAATTAAATCGCTGCCACCACCTGTCAATCTAAAGCCGACAGGAAGCTATCAATCCAATCTGGATATGCTACAATTCCCAAATATAATCTACTATCCCCAGTAGTATATAAAAACAGGAAAAAGATTAGTCCAAATCTATAATGTAGCCAAAGTAAATTTAAGACTATAACTTCAATCTCTTCAAGGACAATGTATGTCCGTTTTACCAGACAGAAGGTGGTACTTAAGAAATGAATGATTTATTATGAAAGAAAAATATTCACAGTACATATAAAAATAGATATTAACAAGGAAAAGTTTCACCACACAGAAAATAAAATAAAAGGGAAAAAACATAGAGTCCTTACTTACAAAAGTTAGAGTTCTATCCCATGGGGTCTGGTAGGAAATTGCATCTGGCATCCAAAATTAGATCTCGTCCCCCATGCAAGCGCCCCTAGTCCCCCCAGGTCTGAAGTTTTATACCCTGCTATGGACAGGTGACACCTCTATGTTCAGCCCCTGGGCAGGACATGGAGGAGAGATAGATTCTGCCCCCTTCCTCTGGATAACCTTATGCCCAAAGAATAGGAAATTACCCCTAACTTTTATCATGGGTCAGGCACCCACATCATTTTGTTATATTTGGGTTCTCCATCAAATCCTCTTTCCAGGGGTACCTGACATGACCCTCTTATTGTGTATGATTTACCCAGCACATACAGTTCGGGCAGGGATCAATACACAAGGGTCATGTGAGGACTCATTTTAAAGGTAGTATGATGGAGAATCTAACCGTACAAGATAGGGGCTGCATACATACTACCTTGACCCCCATATTTCATATTTGGAAGACATGGCACTTCTACAGGGAGCTACGTCCCAAACATTCCTTTGATCTATTGACATCAGGCCTTGGGGTCTGCTTGTCTGGGAAGGTGTCAAATTTACCATCCATGCAAGCAGTGTCCATTGGTTAGCACAGTTATGTTAATTGCCCCCAAATGGTCACTGGAAGCCATAGCTCAGACGGTCATCTCCTGGCAGCTAGATCACAACAGGCTAGATTATTTGAAATGCTAAGTAATGCAGATAGGTGTGTAATGGAATTAACAGTCGTGCATACCGATAGAAATTTTTCAGAACACGTATCACAAATGACAAGCAATCACAATGCAACATGAATACATATTTTGCCATGGTATATGACACACATTGCCACTCATATCTGTTGTCACAGTAGCTTGCACGCATAGTGCCACTAATTGAAAAAATAAATGACAGGTAGAGGCAGCCCGTCCCGCAGGGGCCGTCGTGGTCATGGTGCTGTGATTCCCTTTGGCCTTAGAATAATGGACAGTGTTCAGAGGCCACGTACCCTGAACTTGCAAAGTTCTGAGGACATAGTTGACTGGCTAACAAAGGACACCCAATCTTCTACAACTTCCACTCGGAACCTTGATGCACCATCCTTCTCCTCTAGCTTAGCTTTGGGCACCTCTCAAGTTACCACTCGGCTGCCTGCTGCCACCACCAACACTAGCACCACAGCCGCTTTACTTGATTCGTCAGAGGAGTTATTTACACATCAGTTGGAAGAAATTAGTGATGCACAACCATTATTGCCAGACGATGTAGATAACAGGGATATGTCTCAGTCAGGCAGCATTACACACATGGAAGTACGGTGTGATGATGATGTTGTACCCGCTGCTGCTTCCTTTCTTGAGTTGTCAGATACAAGTGAAGCGGTTGATAATGACAATGTTAGAGATGAGCGAACTTACAGTAAATTCGATTCGTCACGAACTTCTCGACTTGGCAGTTGATGACTTATCCTGCGTAAATTTGTTCAGCCTTCAGGTGCTCCGGTGGGCTGGAAAAGGTGGATACATTCCTAGGAAAGAGTCTCCTAGGACTGTATCCACCTTTTCCAGCCCATCGGAGCACCTGAAAGCTGAACTAATTTATGCAGGAAAAGTAATCAACTGCCGAGCCGAGAAGTTCGTGACGAATTGAATTTACTGTAAGTTCGCTCATCTCTAGATGATTTGTCTGTGGATTTCACGTGGGTGCCCGCTAGAAGAGAAGAACAGGGGGAAAGTTCAGATGGGGAGACAGAGAGTAGGAGGAGACGAGTTGGAAGCAGGGGGAAGTCATCGCAAGGAGCAAGTGGCACAGTCAGACAGCATGCATCGGCACTCGGGGTCAGCCAGACAGCACGCCAATCAACGCATGCTGTTGCCACCACCAGAATGCTGTCATTGCAGAGCTCAGCAGTGTGGCATTTTTTGTGTGTGTCTGCCTCTGACAACAGCGATGCCATTTGCAACCTGTGCCAAAAGAAACTGAGTCGTGGGAAGTCCAACACCCACCTGGGTACAACTGCTTTGCGAAGGCACATGATCTCACATCACAAATGCCTTTGGGATCAACACATCCTCCTCCTGGTCCAGCATCTTCAGCCACGTCAACCACTGCTGTCCTCCCTGCCCCCTCTCAACCATCCGCCTCTCCGTCTCTCGCCTTGAGCAGTTCCTGCTCATCTGCCCAAAGTCAGGTGTCTGTCAAGGACATGTTTGAGCGTAAGAAGCCAATGTCACAAAGTCACCCCCTTACCCGGCTTCTGAAAGCTGGCTTGTCTGAACTCTTAGATCGCCACCTTTTACCATACAAGCTGGTGGAGTCTGAGGTGTTCAAAAAAGTTGTAGCTATTGGGACACCGCAGTGGAAGGTACCCGGCAGAAATTTTTTTGCACAAAAGGCAATCCCCAACCTTTACTCCATTGTGCAAAAGGAAGTAATGGCATCTCTGGCACACAGTGTTGGGGCAAGGGTTCATCTGACCATTGATACCTGGTCTTCAAAGCATGGTCAGGGCAGGTATATCACCTACACTGCACATTGGGTAAACCTGCTGACGGCTGCCAAGCATGGAATGCGTGGCTCTGCAGAGGAGTTGGTGACACCACGACGACTCGCAGGCAGGCCTGCTGCCACCTCCTCTACTCCTTCTACTCCATCCTCTTCCATAACCTCCTCGGCTGAGTCCTCTTCTACTGCTGTGTCTTGCTCCACATCACCGTCATCCCCCCCAGCTCCCCAGGTGCTATACCACATCCCGGATACCGCAGTGTCACACCGTCTTTGGGTTGACTTGACTGAAAGCAGAGAGTCACACCGCACCAGCACTCCTGTCTGCCCTGAATGCACAGGTGGATCAGTGGCTGACTCCGCACCAACTGGAGATCGGCAAAGTGGTTTGTGACAACAGAAAAAATTTGTTGGCGGCATTGAATGTGGGCAAGCTTACACATGTACCATGCATGGCACATGTGTGTAATCTGATCGTACAACACTTTGTGCATAAGTACCCAGGCTTACAGGATGTCCTGAAGCATGCCAGGAAGGTGTGTGGCCATTTCAGGCTTTCCTACATGGCCATGGCGCACTTTCCAGATATCCAGCGGTGAAACAACATGCCAGTGAGGAGCTTGATTTGCCACAGCCCGACACGTTGGAATTTAACACTCCTAATGTTCGGCCGCCTGCTCCAACAAGAAAAAGCCGTTAACGAGTATTTGTATGACCGGGGTGCTAGAACAGCCTCTGCGGAGCTGGGAATTTTTTTGCCACGTTACTGGACGCTCATGTGCAATGCCTGTAGGCTCATGCATCCTTTTGAGGAGGTGACAAATCTAGTCAGTCGCACCGAAGGCACCATCAGCGACATCATACCATTTGTTTTCTTCCTGGAGCATGCCCTGCAAAGAGTGCTGGATCAGACCATAGATGAGCGTGAAGAGGAAGAGTTGTGGTCACCATCACCACCAGAAACAGCCTTATCAGCATCGCTTGCTGGACCTGCGGTAACGCTGGAAGAGGATTGTAAGGAAGAGGAGTCAGAGGAGGAATGTGGCTTTGAGGAGGAGGAAGACCAACCACAATAGGCATCCCGGGGTGCTCGTTGTCACCTATCTGGTACCCGTGGTGTTGTTGTATGTGGCTGGGGGGGGAGAACATACCTTCCGTAAGATCACTGAGGACGAGGAATGGGACATGAGTAGCTCGGCATCCAACCTTGTGCAAATGGGGTCTTTCATGCTGTCGTGCCTGTTGAGGGACCCTCGGATAGCGACCTGTACTGGGTGTCCATGCTACTAGACCCCAGGTATAAGCAGAAAGTGCCTGAAATGTTACCGAGTTACTGCAAGGCGGAAAGGATGCAGCAGGTCCAAAATAAATTAAAAAGTATGCTTTACACAGCGTATAATGGTCATGTCACAGCACAATGGGAATCTAACAGGGGAAGAGGTGAAAGTAATCCTCCTCCTCCCACGACCACACCAGCAAGGACAGGATGCTTTACAGACGTGCTGTTGATGGAGGACATGCAGAGCTTTTTAAGTCCTACGCATCGCCACAGCCCTTCGGGGTCCACCCTGAGAGAACGACTCGACTGACAGTTAGCAGACTACCTCGCCTTAACAGCAGATATCGACACTCTGAGGAGCCATGAACCCCTCGACTTCTGGGTGTGCCGGCTTGACCTGTGGCCTGAGCTATCCCAATGTGCGCTAGAACTTCTGGCCTTTCCCGCTTCAAGTGTCCTGTCAGAAAGGACCTTCAGTGCCGCAGGAGGTATTGTCACTGAGAAGAGGAGTCGCCTAGGTCAAAAAAGTCTAGATTACCTCACCTTTATTAAGATGAATGAGGGATGGATCCTGAAGGGACTGACAGTGGGCAATACATTCGACTAAACAAGGCCTAATCAGATGAGCTGCCTTGCGCTAAAAATGCTGCGGCTGCAACAATACCTAATTTTTCAGCCATGTGTACATGCCTAATTTTTCTGGCCTCTGGTGATGAACTGTGGCTTAGATTGCACGCGCAGTGCCCCAAATTTGAAGTAGGAGGACCGACCAAGCATCTTTTTACATCTCCCGGTTCATAAAATCAATGCCATATTCACATCACCTTAAGCACGTTATTCCAAACAATTTAGGAATGTTAGGTGATTTATGCCCTTTATGGATTAAAACCAGACTCTGCATCCACTATGTCATTTTCCATGGGAGTTTTGCCATGGATCCCCCTCCGGCACGCCACAGTCCAGGTATTAGTCCCCTTGAAACAACTTTTCCATCACTATTGTGGCCAGAAAGAGTCCCTGTGGGTTTTAAAATTCACCTGCCTATTGAAGCCTATGGCGGTTCGCCCGGTTCGCACGTTCGCGAACATTTGCGGAAATTCGCGTTCGCCGTTTGCGAACGGAAAATTTTATGTTCGCGACATCACTAATAATTACCGTTCTTCACCCGCATAGTGAAGCAACTCATCAGCAGCAGGTAGACATGGAGCAGGACCTGAACAGCAGGTGGTGGCATACCTTGACATGGCCATGCCAACACACCTTGAAGATCCGCTGGACTTCTGGGCAGCCAAACTTGATTTGTTGCCGCAACTAGCAGAGTTTGCCCTGGAAAAGCTGTCCTGCCCGGCCAGTAGTGTGCCATCAGAGCGGGTTTAGTGCGGGGCCATAGTCACCCCAAGGAGAACTCGTCTGTCCACAAAAAATGTGGAGAGACTTATCTTTGTGAAGATGAATCAGGGATGGATCAGCCAGGATTTCCAGCCACCAATGCCAGATGCATGAGAGTGATTGACCATGGTGCCACACCAACACTTCACAAATATGGATAGTGCAAAGCATATTTAAGGTGCTGCTCCGCAGTTACAGAAATTCCTCTGCGTCAGACCACAAGTAAATATTGAGGATATGCATTTGCTAAAACTTAACTTTTCTTAGGATAAAACATATGTACCCAACATTTTTTGACATCAAACAAAAGGAAAGATGTGCAAAAAACACCATGTGCCACCTACACCACCAAGTATTGATGTGATGCAAAGATCTCTTAAAGGGGTATTCCAGGAAAAAAACTTTTTTATATATATATATTAACTGGCTCTAGAAAGTTAAACAGATTTGTAAATTACTTCTGTTAAAAAATCTTAATCCTTTCAGTACTTATGAGCTTCTGAAGTTAAGGTTGTTCTTTTCTGTCTAAGTGCTCTCTGATGACACCTGTCTCGGGAAACGCCCAGTTTGGAAGAGGTTTGCTATGGGGATTTGCTGAAAGGATTAAGATTTTTAATAGAAGTAATTTACAAATCTGTTTAACTTTCTGAAGCCAGTTGATATATATAAAAAAGTTTTTTCTTGGAATACCCCTTTAAAGATGGAAGGGAACAACGTATGGTCCATTGTAACCAGTGGGGGTAAAAACTTCCCCTGTAAGGCCCTACTCTCGCATTATTAATTCCCTTCTTGGCAAGTGTTACTCGCCCTAAAAAGGGCGGCCCCACACATGAACCTCTCCCTATTTCCACCTACAAACACTGACATTTCCCAGGGTTTTTAGGTGGAAAAAGGGAGAGTTTCCTGTGTGGGGACACCCTTTTTAGGGCAAGTAACACTTGGCAAAAAGGGGAATTAATAGGGCGAGAGTAGGGCCTTACAGGGGAATTTTTTACCCCCTACTATAGACATTACATTGGTCCATTCCACCTTTTCGAGGAAAGGGAAACAGGAAAATTTCTTAAAATTCTGCGAACTGGCCGAATCAAATTTTTCAAAAATTTGTTCATCTCTACTGATAATGTGTGTGTGTGTGTGTGTGTGTGTATGTGTGTATATATATATATATATATATATATATATATATATATATATATTTATATCTACATATTTCCCAAAAACAAAGGGCACACTCCAGCAATCCAAGGTAAAAAGCATGCTTGAAAAAGACCTCATTGAGTAGGTTGAAACGTTGCTCTTCACTTTGGGTGAATAAAAAACACTTTTTACCTTGGATTGCTGGAGTGCCGCCCTGTCTTTTTGGGAATTGCATTGCTTGGGACTTACTGGTCAAGTCTAACACAGGACTGAGCACCCGCCTGGATTCTGGGATTTGACACACACACATATATATATATATATATATATATATATATATATATATATATAAAAAATGTGTCTAGCACCTATATTTCTCTCACATTGCTCATTTGTTTTGTCATTATGTGCTATAAAGGGGGGTGGGGTCCTCATTTATACATGACTCATCTTCCTCCCTGAGTCTGCTGTGCTGTGCTGGGTCTATTTATCCAATAACTGCAGGCTGCTCTCTAACCCCCTCCTCTCTGCTGCAGTTTGATAAGACAGGAGGGAGCACAGAGGAGTGCTATTCCTGCCCTCACTTACTGGACTTTGTTACAACCTTTGTTACTTTGGCTTGGGCAGGACAGGATTGTGTTCTGGATGGTATGGGTGTTTTTTTATAAGCCATGATTTCTATAAAAAATAAAATAAAACCTTTGTATTAAGTTTATGAGAATGGTTAATGTTTTAGTAAGATGGACAACATATATAAAGTTTTCATATGTGCCTGTGCCGGAAAAAAAAAGTGTTTGAATCACTTCTTACACAGATGAGTCCATCAATTTCTTTGGATTTAGTTAAGTTCAATACAATTTCTTATTGTACAAATTCAATACAATATCATGATGTGATAGAAAAACACCTGACGAAGGGGCTACTATGCCCAGAAACGTGTAGTGTTTGGTTTTACAATAAAAAGATTCTTGCGATATTATCTATCAGTGCCCAATTGGTGGATTGAGTTACATAGACATTTTTTCTTTCCTCAACTGAAAAATTGTACCGTTTGGCAGAAGTGTTTTCTGTGCCGATACCCAGGAGGCGGGACCACCTGTACCCGGCCTACATAGTGTTGTGTCTGTTACACAACCAGAAAAGGTGAGCAGACCCTCTAGAGGATCTACCTTCTACTATTTTTCTCTACATTTCAGACATATTGCCTTTTTTTGTCTTAGATACACATTGAAAACAACGTTTTTATCAGACAGATTACATTGGAACTATTTTACAATTTCATTGGTAACAGATCTAGGTGGTTAAAATCCAACTAAGGACAATATTTTCAAAGGAGTTTGTATGTTCTGCATGGGTTTAGATTGCGGGCCCCCATTTTAAGCTTTAAAATTTCAAAGTTGTTTACAGTTTTCTTGTATTTATTACAGAATTATTCTGGTACCCACAGCTGCTAGATTTTTTTTTACAGTGTAGAAATACATAGGTTTATAAACTTTGTACTTTTGTTTTCACCTTTACTATTCTATGAGTTTTTTTCTGAGTCCAGTTTTCCATTAAAGTGGTACTGCCGTGGAAAACTTTTTTTTTTTTTTAAATCAACTGGTGCCAGAAAGTTAAACAGATTTGTAAATTACTTCTATTAAAAAATCTTAATCCTTCCAGTACTTTTTAGCTGCTGAATACCACAGAGGAAATGCTTTTCTTTTTGTAACACAGTGCTCTCTGCTGATATCATGACCACAGTGCTCTCTGCTGACATCTCTGTCCATTTTAAGAACTGTCCAGAGTAGGAGAAAATCCCCATAGAAAACATGTGCTACTCTGGACAGTTCCTAAAATGGACAGAGATGTCAGCAGAGAGGACTGTGGTCATGATATCAGCAGAGTGCTCTGTGTTCCAAAAAGAAAAGCATTTCCTCTGTAGTATTCAGCAGCTAATAAGTACTGGAAGGATTAAGATTTTTTAATAGAAGTAATTTACAAATCTGTTTAACTTTCTGGCACCAGTTGATTAAAAAAAAAAAAAAAAAAAAAAGTTTTCCATGGCTGTACCCCTTTAAATGAATTAAATTTGTAACAGGCTGCAATACTCATCACAACCACAACTACATACAATATCGAAATACACAGCCTAAACAACTCCTGACAGAGAATTGTGAAACCATACTTTTTTCAAAGCTGGTCATCTAGTGTCATCCATCTCGGGATATGTCAAGCCATCCTGTGTAGGTTTTTGCCTCATTTAAAAGGGTACTCCAATGCCAGACATGTTATCCAGAGGATAGGGGATAACATGTCCGATCACGGGGGTGTGCCTACTGGGGACCCCCGCAACCTCTGCCATGCTCCCCCCCCCCTAGTCAACTAGGTGTACTGAGCGAACTCTGATCCGTGCCAGATGACTGGCGATCACATCCGCCATACCCATCCATTCATGTCCATGGGAGGAGGCATGACGGCTGTGTATTACCTTCCGTGACCGCTGCCACGGAGATCGCGGTGGGTCCCAGCAGCCGGGTCCCCCGCGATCAGCCATGTTATCCAGTATCCTTTGGATAGGGATAACATGTTTAGGGGTGGAGTACCCCTTTAAAGCATTCATTAATATCAGTTGGGCACAAATTATTGTCCTATTTTCATTTTACCTTTTATACATTGTGTTGTTTCATAACCCTGTTATGTTTCCGTTTATGAATATAAGCCCAGAGATTCTTCTTATTCTGCGGAGCATTGCAGATTTCATGGTTCCCTCAGTAGCTGTGAGTTCTTCAGGTCTTCAGGAATCAAATATAATAAAATAACTAATATAATTTTATAGCTTGAGGTTCTATAGAAATATAAATAGCATCGTAATTGTGGTCCGGGCTGCAGGCTGCTCATGGGGTGCATTATAGTGCCCTTCTCTGTCTCCTAGGCTCCCGTATCCAGCTAGATCTAGAAGGTAATGTGATTTTGCACTGCAGGCTGCTATACTGGATATGATAGGCTAGAACAGTGTTTCCCAAGCTCGGTCCTCAAGTCCCCCCAACAGGTCATGTTTTTAGGATTTCCTTAGTCTTTCACAGGTAATATAATTGTGATGATGCTGGATTCACTGACCATAATTATATCGCCTGTGAAAGACTAAAGAAATCCTGAAAACGTGACCTGTTGGGGGGACTTGAGGACCGAGCTTGGGAAACACTGATCTAGGGACAAAGCAGATTGTTCTGTCTCCTATTGCATGCTATGAGAAATGTGCTGCAACGACCATGGCCAGTCTATATTAATACAGTGGTCCCTCAAGTTACAATATTAATTGGTTCCAGGACGACCATTGTATGTTGAAACCATCGTATGTTGAGACCAGAACTCTATGGAAACCTGGTAATTGGTTCTGAAGCCACCAAAATGTTATCCAAAAATAGGGAAAAGTGAGGATTAAAGATAAACAAGTAGATAACTAATATAGATAAAGCAAATCCTTACATATAAAAGTAAGAAAGATCTGCTGGGAGCTGTAATTCACTGTCTATTTCAGTGTTTCCCAAAGAGGGTGCCTCCAGCTGTTGCAAAACTACAACTCCCAGCATGCCTGGACAGCCTTCGGCTGTCCGTGCATGCTGGGAGTTGTAGTTTTGCAACAGCTGGAGGCACCCTCTTTGGGAAACACTGGTCTATGTAGAGGACAGGATCTTCTACTAAAAATAGTAAAATGGAGCGGCCCTCACCTGGTGTCCAAAGGAGCAGGTAACCCTGGCACAGGTAAAGAGTATAGAACATGTAATACCCCCTGTACTGTAGGGGGCGCCACCAGACACCAGTCAGTGCATGCACTTTAGGAATACGGGGTTCTACCAGTGAAATGTCCATTCTGATTGGCCGGTTCTTCCAGCCATTGACACGTTTCGCAGATTCCGTAGCATTGTATGTTGAGTTTGGTTTTTAAGTTACAATGGTCCAGAAAAGACCATTGTATGTCGAAACTATTGTTTGTTGAGGCCATTGTAAGTTGAGGGATCACTGTATATAAAAGCTGAATTGACAAGGCACATGATTCAGAAAAATAATTATTGTGCACATTCCTGCACTGCTTTTCTCTATATTAGGAGGTATGCTTTACAGGAAAACTGTCAGCCTGTTCAGCCACACTAAACCTAATACACTGTGTTATAATGTGGGTAAACAGGATTCCAACGAGGGGTCACTTACCTAAATAGTATGTCCTGAGATATGTCCCTCAGAAGTTCCTCTGTTTAATTCAGTGAATCGCACAGGAGGCGGGGCTTTACCGGTTAAATTATAAATATATAAATATAAATATTCATTGTCTGTGACTCCACTTCACTAGGATGTGGAGTCACAGACAATGGATATGTAAATTGACACATAGGCTGAGAGAAAGAGTGGGCAGGCACTATTGCTGTATATGTTTCGCACAAAATTTATACTTCTTCAGGGACCATTGTTTGCATTGTGATTAGTGTTGCTCGCGAATATTCGCAATTCGAATATTATTCGCGAATATCGCATATTCGCGAATTCGCGAATTTCGCGAATATAGCGCTATATATTCGTAATTACGAATATTCGTTTTTTTTTTTTTTTTTTTCTTCACAGTACACATCACAGTGATCACCCCTCTCTGCTTCCAGCTTGTGTGGTGTAAAGAAGGCTCTAATACTACTGTGTGAGACTGGCGTGCGAAAATTCGCATATGCGAATTTTCATATATGCGAATTTTCGTATATGCGAATTTTACCTTATGCTAATTTTGTATATGCTAATTTTCACATCTGTAAATTTTCGCATACGCGAATTTTCGCATATGCGAAAATAAAACGATGATGTAACGAATATGCGAATATTCGCGAATATATGACGAATATTCGTCCATATATTCGCGAATATTCGCGAATTCGAATATGGCCTATGCCGCTCAACACTAATTGTGATATCCATAACCAGGTACCACGGATACAGCAGAAACCAGCAACTTTGAAGAATCAGAAACAGTAGCAGAGTTTACAGGTGGGATACAATCTAAATTTAGTCCCACTATTCAAGCAGGTAGCAGTCTAGATGTATTTTCTAAACTCGTACAAAAAGACAAAAAAGCCCTCATATATCCATCGACTCCTAGTAATCTTACCGCAGGTGAAGCCAAGGCACTTAACGGGGTACTGCCACCCTAGACATCTTATCCCCTATCCAAAGGATAGGGGATAAGATGTCTGATCGCTGGGGTCCTGCCGCTGGGAACCCCCGCAATGTTGCATGCGGCATCCACCTGTTTCTTGTCCTGAAGTGCTGGGGGGTCTGGGTTGCGACCAAGGGAACGGAAGTCCGTGACGTCAGGACTCCGCCCCGTGTGACATCAAGCCCCGTCCCCTCAATGCAAGTCTATGGGAGGGGGCGTGACGTCCGTCACGCCCCCTCCCATAGACTTGCATTGAGGGGACGGGGTGTGACGTCACACACGGACTTCCATTCCCGTGGTCGCGACCCAGACCCCCCAGCGCTTCCGGACAAGAAACAGGTGGGTGCCCCATGCAACAATGTGAAGGTCCCAAGTGGCGGGACCCCCGCGATCAGACATCTTATCCCCTATCCTTTGGATAGGGGATAAGATGTCTAGGGTGGGAGTACCCCTTTAAATGGCTTAAATCCAGGAAGAATTTGATTATAAAGATAGCAGACAAAGGGAATAATGTGGTCACTATGTCAGAACAATACTATATATCTGAGGCAGAAAGACAACTCAAAAAGACCTCTTTATATTCTCCTCAATAACGACCCCACTCCCAGAATTCTGTCCAAGTTACAAACCTTCCTACATAAATGCGTAGAGGACAAACTTCTGCCTAAAAAGAAAGCTGAAAAACTACTACCTCTTGACCCCAGATGCCCTAGATAGTATTTCTTGCCTAAGACCCACAAATCCACCGTTGCTCCTTCTGGTAGGTCTATAGTGGCCTTCATAGGGTCAGCAACAGAGACCCTTTCCCAGTATTTGGACTGGCTGTTGCGACCCATGCTGGCCTCTTTCCCATCCTACCTAAAAGACATGATTCCTTCCTTCAGTTAATAGATGGAAACATTTGGGGTAGCAATGTGGCTTTTGCAACGGTGAATGTGGAAAGTCTATATACGAGAATACCTCAGGACCTGGGCATAGAGGTAGTTAGAAGTTTTCTTTTGGCAGCAGAAAAATCGGAGAAATATGTAAACTTCATATACGATGCACTAGGGTTTGTTTTTAACAAGAATAGTTTTTCCTTTCGTAAAGAATGGTAAAAACAATGCCCCGGCATGGCCATGGGCACGCCGGTAGCATGTACCTTTGCTAACATCTATTTACCTGCCCAAGAACCCAAAAAGATTTTTTGTGAAAGTAACCGCTACCTAAAAATAGATAAAACTCTTTGCTAGATATGTAGATGATATCTTCTTCGCATGGTCCAGCTCCGTGGAGGAATTTAATGAATTTGTACTTTCCCTTAATAGAGATAACTATATGAACATGGCCTTAACTTCATTGTTCAGCACTTCTCAGATCGAGTTCCTAGACGTGGAACTTGTAAAGACAGTTGAAGGCATCCAAACAAAGATCTTTAAAAAAACTACGACCTCCAACATGTTTCTACAGTGTCAGAGTTATCACCCAACACATGTAAAAAAAGAAAAAGCCATTCCATTTGGACAACTCTTAGGAGTAAAAAAACTCCCTATTAAACCGCCCTATTAAAACAACTAGAACAACGCGGTTATCCAAAAAAATTACTTCTCGAAAGTCTTTCTCGAGTAAGGAAAGAAAAAAAAAAAAGGAAAAAAGTGAAAGATTTGTGTTTTCCTTCACATACAGCCCAATGGCAGACCAAATTAAAAATACTATCTGTAAACATTGGGACATTATAGCAAATGACCCTGAAATGGGTCAGATGGCAGGAGAAAAACCCCTAATCTCCTCCAAGAGAAGTAAAATCCTTAGTAATTGTTTGGTTAGTAGACGTTTTGTTCCACAAAAGGAAGAAAGGAAAACGTGGCTAACGAAAAACCCGATTACATTGCCTGTAATCAGGTTTTTCGTTTGCCACGTTTTCCTTTCCTCTTTTTGTAACCAAACTAAAAAAAAACGCACCTCAAAAAAATAGGAGGGTACGATATTGCAATTAAACAATTCATTTGTTGGCAATCTAAGTTTGTTATATACTGCTTGTTTTGTGACTGTGGTCATTTCTACATCGGCTCTACTACTAGATGCCTGTTTAACCATTTTCGGGAACATCTACACTCGTTACAAACCGGAATCGGTGCAACAAGAATGATAGAGCACAATGAGAAGGAACATGGAAATAATCCTGCAGCGCTAAAATTAATCGGCCTAGAAAGAATAACTGACGGACATGATAGGGTTAAAGCTCTACGGCAAAGAGAAGCAGCCTGGGTAGCATGTACTGCGGCTACAGGAGGCTTAGGCACGAATGAGCACAATGAACTCAATGCATTTTAGAATAATAAGCCTTCCTGTTGCACGAGCTTTATGAATCCTGAACATAATTAATTCTATGGTACTGTATATATGTTTTGCACTGTTTATATACTTGATTTTAATTCACTTGTATCTTTATCCCAGAGAACTCTGGTGACGTCACTGACAGGCTTCCCGGATATCTTTGCGCCACACAGTGACGCCGGCAAGGCTTTGAGAAAGTGGGCAACCGCAAAACATCAGCCTCCAGATCTCCGCTCAGCCTTGTGCTGACCGCGATCCCCTTCCCTCATACTGGGCACAAGCTTTTAATGGATTTACAATAAAAGAAAATGTTTATCTTCACGGATGAGTGCAATATATCCTTCATATCTACTTTTTACAGATATGTAAATTGAGTTGGCAAAGCCTGTGCCTGATTCACTGAATTTAGCAGAGGATCTTCCGGAGGACATATATCCAGACCTACTGGACATGTTTACCTCTTAAGGACACAGGGCATACGTGTCGCCCTGCGCCAGCTACCCTGCTATGACCCGTGACCCCGCGTCATAGCGGGGTGGTCCCGGTGGCTATCAACGGCCAGGAGCCGTGTCTAATGCCGGACATTGCTGATCACGGTGATGTCTAAAAGGGAAAAAAAAATGATTCCCGGCAGCTCAGTAGGGCTAATCGGGAGCACCGCGGTGAAGCAGCTTAGAGGATGGCGGGAAGTCCCATCAAAACAAAAATGGTACCAATAAAAACTAAAGAACACAGTGCAAAAAATGAGTCCTCTTATAGCCCACTATGTGGAAAAATAAAAAAGTTATAGATAGGGGTCAGAAGAGGACAATTTTAAACCTACTCATTTTGGTGCATGTAGTTATCATTTTTTATAAGTCGTAAAATAAAACCTTCAAAAATTGGGTATCCCTGTAACCGTATGGACCTGCAGAATAAATATAAGTTGTCATTTTTACCAAAAAGTGCACTGCGTAGAAACGGAAGCCGCTAAAATTCACAAAATAGCGTTTTTTTTTCCCAATTATATCACACAAATAATTTTTTGGGGGTTTTGCCATAAATTTTGTGGTGAAATGATTGATTCCATTACAAAGTTAAATTGGTAGTGCATAAAACAAGCCCTAATTTGGGTCTGTAGGTGGAGAATTGAAAGCGTTATGATTTTTAGAAGGTAAGGAGGAAAAAATGAAAGTGCCAAAAAGGAAAAAACCCTGAGTCCTTAATGGATTAAGTAAGTGACCTCTCGTTTACCCACATTATAACCCAGCTCATAAGGTTAAGGCTAGGTTCAGACTACGGAATTTCCGCCTGCAATTCCGCTTTGAAATTGCAGGCGGAAATTCCGCTTGTTAAAATGCATAGTGTAGTGAATGGGTTTCCGTTTCCACTTCACACTTCGGAATTTGTGAAGCGGAATTTGTGAACGGAAAATCCACCTGGAAATTTCCGCCTGAAGAATGGCGGTGCTCTTTCTTCAGGCGGAAATCCGCGCGGAACACATTGCAGTCTATTGGAGACTCCAGTGTCCGCACAGTCCTAGCACCAACTGATTTAGTCAGCGCTGGCCGCACTCGGAATCTCCGGGCGGAAATGTTCTGCCCGGAGATTCTGTAGTCTGAACCTAGCCTTAGTGTGGGTTAACAGGCTGACAGTTTTCCTTTAAGGGGAAGTTGCTAAATCTTGTCATGTGTTTCTCTACATCCCCTTCATCCATTAAAGTATAGGGGATAAGATGTCTGACCGTGGAAGTCCTGCCGCTGGGGACCCCCGCAATCTTGCATTTAGCACCCACCTCTTGGAGCTGCACACTGCCAGCTCAGAATCTGACGTGTGATGACCACGGGGCCGGAGTATCATGACTTTATGACTCCGCCCCCGTGTGACATTACGCCCCGCCCCTGCTATGGGAGGGGGAGATTCTGAGCTGGCAGCATGGCGTGCAGCTCCCTGAGGTGGGTGCTGACCCCGCAGTCAGACATCTTATCTCCTATCCTTTGGATAGGGGATAAGATGTCTTAGGGCCGGAGTACCCCTTTAAATTTAAAGTGAAATTGGGGGTAATAAAATGGACCCACTAGGTTTCCACGGTGGTATGAGGACAAAAAGCTTCACAGCCTAAACAGGTAAGAAAAGCTCCTACTGGGCATTGCAGCAGTATAGTGTCTCCTTCTCTGACATCACTTCCTGTTTTGCAGCTAATGGCTGAAGGTCCACTTACCTGCACGCGCAACAACATGACACAGGTTAGTGCCTAGATGTTAGGACAGATTTTCAAAAATTTACCTGCAGACCAAGTGTGAACCAAACCTAATCTTTCCTTGTCTCGTAGCAGTGTGAGAGTTTCCTCTGAAATACTGTGTTCAACTAAGAGGTAAGGGGAGAAAGACACCTGTGACCCCAGTCACCCCTGTAAAATAAGACTCTTACTTAGAAAAAGTTTTTGGGCCTAGTTCATACAGTGGAATTTCCAATCGGAATCCAAAGTCTGAAATCAGAGTCTGAAAAATTAGGAATCCAGCCGGAAATCCTGTTGCAGCAGAATCCAATTGTTTTTCATGGGATTTTGTTTCACTGTGCACACCGCAGCATTTCTGCGCCGTAAACATCTACCACAAAAAGCTCTTGCTGAGAGAACTAACTCATTAATTCTTTCGGCGGAATCCCCTTAGAAATGCATTGCCATCTATAGAGACAGTGCAATTCTGCGCAGCCCATGCAATGGCATATTTTTCCGTTGTAGCTTTCTGTGGAAGCTTTCTTTTTCCGGTTGGAAATTCAGTGGTGTGAATATGACCTCAGTAAAACAGAACTGACGGCTCTCCTCTGCTGAATGCTCACACCTGTGCCAGGATTGACCGGCAGTGTTCCCGGTCCACACAACAGTACAGAAGAAATAATTTCCAGCGCAGGATACGATGCAACAGGTTCTTTATTACGGATCACATGGAATACACAGATAACACCAACACGTTTTGGGTCAAGCTGGACCCTTAGTCATGCCATGACTAAGGGTCCAGCTTGACCCGAAACGCGCTGGTGTTTTCTGTGTATTAATTTTCTGTCTATTAATTAATAAAGAACCTGTTGCATTGTATCCTGCGCTGGAAATTCCTTCGAATATACCCTAAGGGTACTTCACACGGGCAGATTTTTTTTGCGGGTTTACCGCTGCGTATTTGAAAGGGGGCGGGCTCTTCTTGGCTGTCCACAGCAGATTTTCCGCAGCGGAGTTTACGCAAGCCCCATTGAAGTCAGTAGGGACTGTGGCGGATTTTCCGCAAAATCTGCTGCGGACAGCCGAGAAGAGCCCGCCCACTTTCAACTACGCAGCGGAAAACCCGCAAAAAAATCCCCCCCGTGTGAACGTACCCTTAGAAGGGTAGCCAACATATTACGACCTTGTGCAACCACTGAATTGTGTTGAGGCAAAATACAAAAGTCTATAGGCCTATATCTACTGCGCATGCCTATAATACCCTATGGCCTAGATCTTCAAACTGTGGACCACCCAGTGTTGCAAAACTACGACTCCCAGCATGCCAGGACAGCCGTTGGCTGTCCTAGCATGCTGGGGGTCGTAGTTTTGCAACATCTCAAAATTCATAGTTTGAAGGTCATATGGGGTCCCAAACACAGAGTTTATCAAAACCTGTCTAGAGGAAAAGTTGCTGAGTTGCCCATAGCATCCAATCAGATCGCTTCTTTCATTTTTAAAGAAGCGATCTGATTGGTTGCTATGGGCAACTGCACCACTTTTCCTCGACACAGGTTTTGATAAACCTCCCTCATGGTAGCTCATTGGTTAGCACTGTTACCTTGCATCACTGGGGTCCTAGGTTCAAATCCCAGGAAAACATCTACAAAGAGTTTGTATGTTCTCTCCGTGTTTGTGTGGGTTTCCTCCCACACTTTTAAACATATTGATAGGCTTAGATTGTGAGCCCCAATGGGGACAGGAACCAATTTGAGTGTGGAATCTGTGTGCTCTATATAAATAAATAATTATCATTATTATAAAAAACTAAAAGATAATTGTGCCATATAACTGAGACATTGGGGCAGATTTATCAAAACCTGTCCAGAGGAAAAGTTGCTGAGTTGCCCATAGCAACCAATCAGATTGCTGCTTTCATTTTTAACAAGGACTCTGCAAAATGAAAGAAGATTGATCGGATTGGTTGCTAGGGGCGACTGGGCAACTTTTCCTTTGCACAGGCTTTGATAAATCTCCCCCATCATCTCACAGGCGCCATATGGCTGCATCGGGAATGCCTATGGCTTAGCGGCACGTGACCATGCATAAGTTATACCGAGTATCTCAAAGAGCGAGCCCAATAAGTTACATTTCTTGGAGGAAAAAAAATAATAATAATAACCAACAAATGTCAGTACTTATTTAATTAGATCGTGTATATTTAATAGTCAAACACGGCGAGCGTGAAAAAGCGAAATCCTACAATTTGGGATTTTTAAATATACATGTATAGCGTAAAAAAAAATTTAAATAAATATTTGCTCTTCTTCCCTCAAGCCAAAGCGCCGGTTCCAAAAAAAAAAAAAAAAAAAAGCGAGAGGTTTGTAAACATTCCACATTCATTATTTGGTATTCGGAGCTGTGAAAGTGACCCGAGCCCGGTCTCTCCGGATCATGTTAATGCATTGATTTAGTAATTAGCATCTGTTTTCAGCTGTGTCTTGCGGGAGTCTTTCGCAGTCTACAATTTCCTGCTGAACTGGTAAAAAATTAGAGCGCTGACGAGAAAAAAAACGGAAGCGAAACGTTGTTGGGAATATATCATCTGCATCTCATAAAAAATGAGTTAGCCTTTAATTAACAAGGGGCGCTCCGAGCGCACAAAGGGAGCCCATCCCGAGGTGCTTGACTGAGAGCCGCAGAACCCAATGTGCTCGGAGTACCGCAGATAGCGGCTGCTACGCATTTCTTTGTGACTAAAACAATAAAATATTAACACTTACTTTGCACTTCACACATAAAGTTAGATAGAGAAAGTACATAATAAAAAACAATAATTCATGAAAAATGCAAAGTACATGCATCATACATCTGAAAGTGAGGTTGAGTACAAAGAAACAATAAGATTATAGCCTTAAAGAAGCACTCCGGGTTTATGTATATATTTTGCACATGTAATGCACACTCGCCACCACTAGTCATACGGCACTGCTTGTTTTAATTTAGCCTGGCTGCATCTATGCATTTACTCACTGTAACTGGGTCATGTGATCCCCAGTCTGACTCAAAAAAACAAACAAAGAAAAAAACTTACTGTGCTTAATGTGAGTGACAGGATATCAGACCTGGTTTCTGAGGAGTACAGGATGACATAATCACCTACCAGACCCCCTACTACTAGCTTCAAGACCCCTAAACCACCCTCCCAACTTCTTCCAGTTCCATCTGCTGTCTCTTTGGGATCAGGATATATAGTAGTTATACACCTCCCCTCCAGCTCTATCTGTATACTGCTGCTGCTATCTCGATGGGATTTGGATATATAGTAGTTATACACCTCCCCTCCAGCTCCATCTGTATACTGCTGCTATCTCAATGGGATCAGGATATATAGTAGTTATACACCTCCCCTCCAGCTCTATCTGTTTACTGCTGCTATCTCAATGAGATCAGGATATATAGTAGTTATACACCTCCCCTCCAGCTCTATCTGTTTACTGCTGCTACATCTATGAGATCAGAATATACAGTATAGTAGTTAAACACCTCCCCTAAGGATAGTAAAACATTCCAAGTAGAGAAAAACAAGAATAACGGAGCACTCACCCCAAAGTAAGTGAAGACAAGAGCTTCATTTATTGTACAACTTGATAGCAGACAGGGGCTTCCACAAAGCAGGGGAGGTAGAAGAGATGTTCAGCTCAGGGTTTTGCAGTCACTCGGGGCGACGGTCCGTATCGCACAGTTGCACTTCGTCACGCCCCCGACACAAAGAGGCCTGACGTAGCGCAACTGCGTGATACGGACAGTTGCCCCATGTGACTGCAAAAACCCCCGCTGAACATCTCTTCTACCTCCCCTGCTTTGTGGAAGCCCCTGTCTGCTATCAAGTTTTACTGGACTGTATCTCTATGTGTAGCACCATCTATATAAGAGGACAGAGCTCACAGCAAGACTCAGGCTTATATTATTAATATACACCTATTTGGACTTGAATAGTGATTATGCCAGGATTGCTTTCTTTCTTGAAAGTGGGACATTTTACCTCCCCTAAGGATGCCACATCAGCAAAACTAGGTAAGCAAGTGGCCTACACAAGAACCTCTACATTCTTCTCTAATAATAGCCTATGCTGCAGTCATTTATATACACTTGGCTGCACTATATATAGGCTGCATTACAGAAATCATATTGTGCATCTGTAAACCAAAATGGGGTCTATTCCATGCCTCCCACATCAGCAAAATGAGGTAAGCAAGTGACGTACACAAGAGCCTCCACATAGCCTCTTCTCTAATAATAGCCTATGTTGCACTATAGAAGAATGTTTTTTTCTTTGTATCTTCTTGCCACATTTATCTATATATTAAATATCTCCTTTAGCGGACACCTCCTAATAGCAGACAGTTTTTTATTCCCCGGCAGAGTCCCATAAGACTTAATGAATTTGCAACCTCCGAATAGGGGACATTCCCATTAGCGGACGTGGACACACCCAGTAGGGGACAAAACACTCCCAAGAGAGAACAAAACACTCCAAATCGGGGACAAAACACTCCAAATCGGGGACAAAACACTCCAAATCGGGGACAAAACACTCCCAATAGGGAACAAAACACTCAAAATCGGAGACACAACACTCCCAATAGGGGACAACCAGGCTCATGTGTCGGCCCTACCTTATACACAAGGCAGCCATCAGGGGGGTACAGCCAATACCCCAGTAAGGTGCCAGGGGCCCTCCACCCCACTCTACCCTCTGCAGCAGCCCCAGCACATAAGAAGTAGACAGCTGGTCTCAAGCTTCTGCACATCCACTGGCCAAATCATTGCCACCCTCCATGCACCTCTATTACCCTTGTGCCAAATTACCCCCCCCCACCTCTTTTACCCCCTGTGCCACATAATTTCCTCTTGATCCCACCTGTGCCATTTTAGTTCCCTTTTATTACCCTCTGTGCAAATTCAGGTGCAGGTGCTCTCAGCAGATTTGACATTCTCCAGACGTCCTTTGTGCTGCACTTACTGAGAGCCATTGGGAGCGTCACGTGTCATGGCTGTCAGCCGCCGCTGTTCACAGCCTTTCAGTGAGTGCAGAGCAGAGGATGTCCGAAGAATGTCAAACCCGCTAAGAGCCCCTGCACCTGCTGGCCAAGAAAGAAGAATAACATGGGGGAGAGGGAAGGGGTAAAGTAATGTGGCACAAGGGGTGAGGGGGGATGATTTGGCACAGGGCACAGGGGAATAAAGGGGGAATTATATATAGTTAGTATGGTTGAAAAAAGACATACGTCCATCAAGTCCAACCAGGGGATTGAAGGGAAGGGTGTAAGGGGATAAGGGGAAGGGATGTAGTTTTATAATTCTGCATAAGCATTAATGTTATTTTGTTCCATGAATGTATCTAACCCTGTTTTAAATCTGTTAATTGTTCCTGCTGTGACCAGTTCCTGAGGTAGACCGTTCCATAAGTTCACAGTCCTCACGGTAAAGAAGGCGTGTCGCCCCTTTAGACTAAACCTTTTCTTCTCCAGACGTAGGGAGTGCCCCCTTCGTCCTTTGGGGGGGTTTAACCTGGAACAGTTTTTCTCCATATTTTTTGTATGGGCCATTAATATACTTATATACGTTTATCATATCCCCCCTTAAACGTCTCTTCTCAAGACTAAACAATTGTAACTCCTTTAATCGCTCCTCATAGCTAAGATGTTCCATGCCCCATATTAGTTTAGTTGCGCGTCTCTGCACCCTTTCCAACTCCGCAGTGTCCCTTTTATGGACAGGCGACCAAAACTGAACAGCATATTCCAGGTGAGGCCGTACCAATGCTTTATAAAGGGGGAGTATTATGTCCCTGTCCCTTGAGTCCATGCCTGTTTTTATACATGACAATATCCTGCTGGCTTTGGAAGCAGCAGCCTGACATTGCATGCTATTCTGTAGTCTGTGATCTACAAGTACACCCAGATCCTTCTCTACCAGTGACTCTGCCAGTTTAATCCCCCCTAAGACATACGACGCATGCAGGTTATTAGTACCCAGATGCATAACTTTACATTTATGAACCTCATTTGCCAAGTGGATGCCCAGACACTTAGTCTATCCAAGTCATCCTGTAACCTATACACATCCTCTATAGACTGTACCGTGCTACAAAGCTTGGTGTCATCTGCAAAGATAGAAACAGAGCTGTTAATACCATCCTCTATATCATTGATAAATAAATTAAACAACAGCGGTCCCAGTACAGAACCTTGGGGTACACCACTAATAACCGGGGACCAATCAGAGTACGAATCATTTACCACCACTCTCTGGGTACGATCCATGAGCCAGTGTTCAATCCAGTTACAAACTAAAGTTTTCAAACACAAGGACCTTAACTTACCTGTCAGACGTCTATGAGGGACAGTATCAAACGCTTTAGCAAAATCCAGAAACACTATATCCACAGCCATTCCTCTATATACAGAGCCCCCCTCTATATACACAGCCCCCCCTCTATATCCACAGCCATTCCTCTGTCAAGGCTTCTACTCACCTCTTCATAAAAGCAAATTAGATTGGTTTGACAACTTCTCTCCTTAGTAAACCCATGCTGGCTATCATTTATAATACAATTATCCCCTATGTATTCCTGTATGTAATCCCTTATAAGTCCTTCAAACAATTTACCCACAATGCACGTTAGACTTACCGGTCTATAATTGCCTGGCGAAGACCTAGAGCCCTTCTTGAAGATTGGCACCACATTCGCCTTGCACCAGTCCCTTGGCACTATACCAGACACCAGAGAATCTCTAAATATCATGAACAGAGGTACAGATATTACTGAACTTACCTCTCTAAGAACTCTTGGGTGTAGTCCATCTGGCCCTGGAGATTTGCTTACATTTACTTTACTTAACTTACCTTGTACCATCTCTACGTTAAGCCAGTTCAGTACATTACATGATGTGTTACCAGCACTGACCTGGCCAATGTCAGCTCCTTTTTCCATAGTGTATACAGAACTAAAGAACCCATTCAGTAGCTCCGCCTTCTCTTGATTGTCCGTGACAACCTCCCCATTATCATTATTAAGGGGTCCTACATGCTCTGTCCTTGTTTTTTATATATTTATATATCTAAAAAAATATTTAGGATTAGTTTTGCTTTCTTTGGCCACCTGTCTCTCATTTAGAATTTTTGCTGTTTTTATTAAATTTTTACAGATTTTATTAAGCTCCTTGTACTGTTTAAATGTTATAGCTGACCCATCCGATTTTAATTTTTTGAAGGCTATTTTTTTGTTGTTTATTGCTCTTTTAACCTCATTTGTCTGCCATTTAACCTCATTTGTCAGCCATTTAGCATGGAGGGTTGAAATGGCACAGAGGGGATGAAATGGCATGGGGGATAAAGGGGGGGATGAAATGGCACAGAGGGGATGAATTTGCACAAGAATTTGTTTGAAGGACTTATAAGGGATTACATACAGGAATACATAGGGGATAATAGTATTATAAGTGATATCCAGCATGGGTTTGCTAAGGATAGAAGTTGTCAAACCAATCTAATTTGCTTTTATGAAGAGGTGAGTAGAAGCCTTGACAGAGGAATGGCTGTGGATATAGAGGGGGGCTGTGTATATAGAGGGGGGGCTCTGTATATAGAGGAATGGCTGTGGATATAGAGGGGGGCTGTGTATATAGAGGGGGGCTGTGGATATAGAGGAATGGCTGTGGATATAGTGTTTCTGGACTTTGCCAAAGCGTTTGATACTGTCCCTCATAGACGTCTGACAGGTAAGTTAAGGTCTTTGGGTTTGGAAATTTTAGTTTGTAACTGGATTGAACACTGGCTCATGGATCGTACCCAGAGAGGGGTGGTCAATGATTCGTACTCTGATTGGTCCCCGGTAATTAGTGGTGTACCCCAAGGTTCAGTACTGGGCCCGCTGTTGTTTAATTTATTTATCAATGATATAGAGGATGGTATTAACAGCTCTGTTTCTATCTTTGCAGATGACACCAAGCTTTGTAGCACGGTACAGTCTATAGAGGATGTGCATAAGTTACAAGATGACTTGGATAGACTAAGTGTCTGGGCATCCACTTGGCAAATGAGGTTCAATGTGGATAAATGTAAAGTTATGCATCTGGGTACTAATAACCTGCATGCGTCGTATGTCTTAGGGGGGATTAAACTGTCAGAGTCACTGGTAGAGAAGGATCTGGGTGTACTTGTAGATCACAGACTACAGAATAGCATGCAATGTCAGGCTGCTGCTTCCAAAGCCGGCAGGATATTGTCATGTATAAAAAGAGGCATGGACTCAAGGGACAGGGACATAATACTCCCCCTTTATAAAGCATTGGTACGGCCTCACCTGGAATATGCTGTTCAGTTTTGGTCGCCTGTTCATAAAAGGGACACTGCGGAGTTGGAAAGGGTGCAGAGACGCGCAACTAAACTAATATGGGGCATGGAACATCTTAGCTATGAGGAGCGATTAAAGGAGTTACAATTGTTTAGTCTTGAGAAGAGACGTTTAAGGGGGGATATGATAAACGTATATAAGTGTATTAATGGCCCATACAAAAAATATGGAGAAAAACAGTTCAGGGTTAAACCCCCCCAAAGGATGAGGGGGCACTCCCTCCGTCTGGAGAAGAAAAGGTTTAGTCTAAAGGGGCGACATGCCTTCTTTACCATAAGAACTGTGAATTTATGGAACAGTCTACCTCAGGAACTGGTCACAGCAGGAACAATTAATAGCTTTAAAACAGGGTTAGATACATTCCTGGAACAAAATAACATTAACCTCTTAAGGACCCAGGACGTATGGGTACGTCCTGGGTCCCTGTCCTGCGATATAACGCGGGGTCACACGGTGACCCCGCATCATATCGCGGCGGGCCCAGCGTTATAGTGAAGCCGGGACCCGCCTCTAATAGCGTGCGGCACTGATCGCTGTGCCGCGCGCTATTAACCCTTTAGCCGCACGCTCAAAGCTGAGCCGCGCGGCTAAAAACAAAAGTAAAATGTGCCGGTTAGCTCAGGGAGCTGTTCGGGATCGCCGCGGTATAATCACGGCATCCCAAACAGCTGTAGCACAGGAGGAGGTCTTCTTACCTTCTCCTGTGCTGTCCGATCGCCGAATGAATGCTTCAAGCCTGAGATCCAGGCTTGAGCATTCAATCGCCGAAAACACTGATTGATTCATTCCTATGGAGATGGATCAATCAGTGTAAAAGATCAGTACATACAATGTTATAGCGCCCCCTATAGGAGCTATAATATTGCATAAGAAAAGTGTAAAAAAATCATTAACCCTTTCAATTATCCCTTCCCCTAATAAAAGTTTGAATCACCCGGCATTTCCAAAAATAAAAAAAAACATTATGTAAATAATAATAAAAATAAACATATGTGGTATTGCCGCGTGCGGAAATGTCCGAATTATAAAAATATACCGCTTTTTAAACCACTCGTTCAATGGTGTACGCGCAAAAAAATTCAAAAGTCCAAAATAGCGCATTTTTGATCACTTTTTATACCACAAAAAAGTGAATAAAAAGTGATCAAAAAGTCTGATCAGAACAAAAATGGTACCGCTAAAAACTTCAGATGACGTCGCAAAAAATTAGTCCTCAAAGCGCCCTGAACACAGAAAAATAAAAAAGTTATAGGGGTCAAAAGATGACCATTTTAAACGTATAAATTTTCCTGCATGTATTCATGATTTTTTTCGGAAGTGATACAAATTCAAACCTATACAAGTAGGGTATCATTTTAAACGTATGGACCTACAGAATAAAGATAAGATATCATTTTTGACAAAAAAATTTACTGCGTAAAAACAGAAGCCCCCAAAACTTACAACAAAGTGTTTTTTCATCAATTTTGTCGCACATAGATTTTTTTTCCCGTTTCACCGTAGATTTTTGGGTAAAATGACTAATGTCATTACAAAGTAGAATTAGTGATTCAAAAATTAAGCCATTATATATAATTTTAGGTGAAAATTTTTAAGAGTTATGATTTTTTAAAGTTAAGGAGGAAAAATTGAAAATGAAAAAACGGAAAAAGCCCGGGTCCTTAAGGGGTTAATGCTTATGCAGAATTATAAAACAACATCCCTTCCCCTTACACCCTTCCCATCAATTCCCTGGTTGAACTTGATGGACGTATGTCTTTTTTCAACCATACTAACTATGTAACTATGTAGCAGTGGTTACGTGGGTGAATGAGCAGATGATTGCTGCAGAAAAGTGAATAAAGAAACATGAGTCGTGCTTTCCTGTAGAAAGACCTTAGCACAGGTCACAGGGCATTCCCAGAATCCTCCCCCAGTCATGTGAATTGCGATAGCCCCAAACTATTACGCTTACGTTAATGGGGCTTTCAGTAAAACACATCTCTAGATATTGTTAAAAAGAGCTCAAGCAAGATGGCTGCCCCCGTGATCATGTACTAAATATTAAAAAATTACAATCAGAAAATGGAAATCAAACAGGAAAAAGGAACAGTATCAGTCTCTAAATCAGCAAAAAATCTAGGCGTCACATTCACTTTGAAGGACACACTGTCAGCAGAGTCACCCGCACTAATCAGTGGCATTGGCTGGCCAGCATCCGTTGCGGCATTTCTCCGTTATCTTCATAATTGCGATTATGCAAATGGTAATTATGATAGTGCCCCGGGCACTGTGACGTCTCAGTGCTCGACCAACTCATACATAGTAACACAGTAACATAGTTTGTAAGTTGGAAAAAAGACAAGTGTCCGCTATTGGGAGATTCATATATATATATATATATATATATATATATATATATAGATAGATAGATAGATAGATAGATAGATAGATAGATAGATATAGATAGATAGATAGATAGATATAGCCAATTTTTTCAGGAGCAAGTAACGACCAACATCCTTTGTACGCTACAATGGAATAAGGCAGAAATCTTTTATTGGTAAAAAAAAAACAGTAAAGTATCATCCGTACCTGCTATATAGATAAATCTTTTAGAGTTTTCAAAGACCCTCATAGCTAAAGTTTTTGGGAAGAGACCAAAACTAATACAGATAGGCTTGAATTGCAAAGTAGCTTCAAAGACTTCACCATAGAAACTCGGGAAACACTGACTGAATGTTAAAGTCACATGTGAATAATCTTTTACAGCTTCGTCTTCTTTTGAAACAGTTGCGGGATACATCAAAACTCCAGCAGTCATTTCTATACACTTGGCCCACAAGAGCCGCTCTGTGTGAGTGACTTGTCTCTCCGGCTTATATACGGGGGGTAACAAGTGTGATAGTCCCCTTTATGGCATCTGTCTGCCCTAATAAAGAATAGATAAAAAGGTTGTGTTCTGGCAGAAACCTTTTTTTTAAAGTTTTTTCTTATTTTACTTCTTTTTTATTTTTATTTTAATCTCTCGATTTTATTATTCCGGTCACACAGACTGTATACTGAAATTGAAATTTTAGTGAAATACATTTTTCTCTCTGTAATTACAGTGGTCCCTCAACATACGATGGTAATCCGTTCCAAACGGACCATCGTTTGTTGAAACCATCGTAGGTTGTGGGATCCGTGCAATGTAAAGTATAGGACAGTGGTCTACAACCTGCAGACTTCCAGTTGTTGCAAAACTACAACACCCAGCATGCCCGGACAGCCAACGGCTGTCCGGGCATGCTGGGAGTTGTAGTTTTGCAACATCTGGAGATCCGCAGGTTGAAGACCACTGGTATTGGAGGTTATACTCACGTGTCCCCGCCGCTCCGGACCGTCATCGCTCGTCACCACTGCCCTGGATGTCGCCTTTCATCGCTGTCCCCGAGGTGTCCCCGACGCTCCGGCAAGGCCTCTGCTTCCCCGTCATCCTCGCTCTCCGTCGCCGCCATCACGTCGCTACGCGCGCCGCTCCTATTGGATGACGGGACAGCGTGCGCAGTGATGTGATGATGACGATGGAGAGCGCCAACGATGCAGAGGATCCCAAAGAGGACGTGCCGGAGCCCCGAGGACAGGTAAGTGATCGTCAGCGAACCACACGGAGCACCGTAAACGGCTATCAGGTGGCAGCTGAAGCAGTCTGCGCTGCCGGATAGCCGTTTATGCGATGGCCCCGACTTACAAAAGCATCGTATGTTGATGCTGCCTTCAACATGCGATGGCCTCTGAGAGGCCATCGTATGTTGAAATGATTATATGTCGGGACCATCGTAGGTCGGGGGGTCACTGTACTAATTTTGAGGACTGGCTTTTTGTAAATGTATAAGGTATTGTGCATTGTACAGTACAATATGACATTATTGAGAAACAATGCTAAACAGCAGGGAATATGCTTACATAAAATATAACCAATACTCACCTGTTAAATATTTTGATGTTCCAGTGCCAAAGCTCTATTGGCCACGAGGGTTTTAATTTACTTTGCTGCAGCGATTATATGCCCATACACCACTGTAACCAATACAACCAATCACTGGCCCCAAGGGTGATACCAGCATGTACAGCCGGTGAACCAGAAGGCCAGTGATTGGCAGCGGTGGTTACCTGGGTGTATGTGCAGATCATTGCTGCAGAAAAGTTAATAAAGAAAGATGAGTCATGCTTTCCTGTAGAAAGACCTTAGCACAGGTCACAGGGCATATCCAGAAACCTCCACCAGTCATGTGAATTGCGACAGCCCCAAACTATTACGCTTATGATAATGGGGCTTTCAGTAAAACAGATCTCTAGATATTGTTAAAAAAGCTCAAGCAAGATGGCTGCCCCCATGATCATGTACTAAATATTTAAAAAATTACAATCCGAAAGTAGAAATCAAACAGGAAAAAAGAACAGTATCAGGCTCTAATCAGCAAAAATGAATAAAAATTAAATCTAGGAGTCACATTCACTTTGAAGGAAAACTGTCAGCAGAGTCGCCCTCACTAATCAGTGGCATTGGCTGGCCAGGATCCTTTGCGGCGTTTCTACGTTATCTTCATAATTGTGATTATGCAAATGTTAATTATGGCAGTGCCTCAGGCACTGTGACGTCTCAGTGCTCGGCCCGCTCATACATACTCATACATAGTGACATAGTTTGTAAGGTTGAAAAAAGATAAGAGTCCATTGATTTCAACCTAAAACCTGTATTGATCCAGAGGAAGGCCAAAAAAAAAAAAAACATAAGGCTGATACCAAATGCCCCATGAGATGAAAAATTCCTTCTGACCCCAATATGGCATCAGAATAAATCCCTGGATCAATATTTTATTCCCATTAATCTAGTATCCATAACCTGTAATGTTATTACTCTCTAGAGGTTTCCTGTCTGCGATGATGGTGAAATCTTCTTTCCTCTAGATGTAGAGGATGCCCCCTTGTCATGGTTACCGGCCTAGGTATATAAAGTTCACTAGAACAATCTCTGTACTGTCCATTCATATATTTGTAAATTGTGATCGCCTCTAAGACTTCTTTTCTCCAAACTAAATAACCCCACCTGTCTTGGTCCTATAATCCTTCCATACCATTAATTATCTATGTTGCCCTCCTCTGCACCCTCTCCAGTTCAGCCAGGTCCTTCTTATATACAGGTGCTCAGAATTGGACACAATACTCCATATGTGGTTTGACTAATGATTTACACAGCGGCAAAACTATGTCCTTGTCACGTGCCTCTATGCCTCTCTAGATACATCCCATGATTTTGTTAGCCTTGGCAGCAGCTGCCTGGCACTGATCACTAAAGTAGAGTTTACTGTCCACCAGTACTCCCAAGTCCTTTTCTGTAGTAGTTTTACTTAATTTCTTATTATTTAGCACATAATTGTACATTTTGTTTTTATGGCCCAAGTGCATAACCTTACATTTCTCCACATTAAACTTAAAGGGGTACTCCGCACCCCTAGACATCATATCCCCTATCCAAAGGATGTATGGTCTGTCAGTGCATGCTGGGAGTTTGGCAACTTTTACGCCACAGCTCAAACTCCCAGCTCAAGCTCACTGTAAACCCGACCGTGTGAATGTACGCTAAAAACACTACACTACACTTACACGAAATAAAAAGTAAAACACTACATATACATATACCCTTACACAGTACCAATAAAAAAGAAAAAAAATGTATTTTATGGAAATGTTTCCAAAATGGAGCCTCCAGATGTTGAAAAACAACAACTCACTGTATTGCCGGACAGCCACTGACTGTCAAGGCATGCTGGGAGTTTTGCAACAGCTGGAGACACCCTGTTTGGGAAACACTGCCGTAGGGTATTTTTGTGGCAGATTCAAATCCCCAATTTAGTCCTCAAATGCGCATGGTGCTCTCTTACTTCGGAGCCCTGTCGTATTTCAAGGACAGTTTAGGGCCACATATGGGGTATTTCCGTACTCGAGAGAAATTGCGTTACAAATGTTGGGGGTCTTTTTCTCCTTTTACCCCTTATGAAAAGGTAAAGTTGGGTCTACACCAGCATGTTAGTGTAAAAAAAATATATTTTTATACTAACATGCTGGTGTTGCCCCATACTTTTAATTTTTACAAGGAAAAAAAAGACCCCCAAAATTTGTAACGCAATTTCTCTTGAGTACAGAACTACCCCACATGTGGGCGTAAAGTGCTCTGCAGGCGCACAACATGGCTCAGAAGTGAGAGTGTGCAATGTACATTTGAGGTCTAAATTGGTGATTTGCACAGGGGTGGCTGATTTTACAGTGGTTCTGACATAACCGCTAAACCATAAATACCCAGATGTGACCCCATTTTGGAAACTACACCCCACGGAATGTAACAAGGCATATAGTGAGCCTTAACACCACACAGTTGTTTGACAAATTTTCATTAAAACTGTACGTGAAAAGGAAAAAAAAATGTTTTCACAAAAATGCTGGTGTTACCCTACATTTTTCATTTTCACAAGGGAGAATAGGAAAAAAGCCCCCCAAAATTGTATCCCCATTTCTTCTGAGTAAGAAGATACCCCATATGTGGATGTAAAGTGCTCTGCAGGTGAACTAAAATGCTCAGAAGAGAAGGAGCGCCATTGGGCTACTGGAGAGAGAATGTGTCTGAAATTGAAGGCCATGTGTGTTTACAAAGCCCCCATAGTGCCAGAACAGAGGACCCTCCTCCCCCACATGTGACCCCATTTTGTAAACTACATCCCTCACATATTGTAATAAGGGGTACAGTGAGCATTTACACCTCACAGGTGTCTGACATATTTTTGGAACAGTGGTCCGTGAAAATGAAAAATTTTATTTTTCATTTGCACAGCCCCCTGTTCCAAAGATCTATCAAACGCCAGTGGGGTGTAAATGTTCACTGCACCCCTTTTTAAATTCTGTGAGGGGTGTAGTTTCCAAAATGGGGTTACATGTGGGGGTGTCCACTATTCTGGCACCACGGGGGGCTTTGTAAATGCACATGGCCTCCCACTTCTATTCCAACCAAATTCTCTCACCAAAAGCTCAATGGCACTCCTTCTCTTCTGAGCATTGTAGTTTGCCCGCAGAGCACTTTACATCCACATATAGGGTATTTCCATACTCAGAAGAAATGGGGTTAAACATTTTGGGAGGCTTTTTCTCCAATTGCCCCTTGTGAAAATGAAAAATTTGGGGTAAAACCAACATTTTTGTGAAAAAAAAAACTAATTTTTAATTTTCACGTCCAAATTTAGCGGAAATTTGTCAAGCACCTGTGGGGTGTTAAGGTTCACGGCACCCCTTGTTACGTTCCTTGAGGGGTGTAGTTTCCAAAATAGTATACCATGTGTTTTTTTTGCTGTTCTGGTACCATAGGGGCTTCCTAAATGCAACATGCCCCCCAAAAACCATTTCAGCTAAATTTGCTTTCCAAAAGCCAATTTTGAGCATTGTAGTGTGCCCGCAGTACACTTGATGTCCACACATAGGGTATTTCCATACTCAGAAGAGATGGGGTTACAAATTTTGGGCATTTTCTCCTATGTAAAATTTGGGGGAAAACCAGCATTTTAGTGAAAAAATAAAAAAAATTATTTACACATCCAACTTTAATGAAAATTCGTTAAACACCTGTGGGGTGTTAAGGCTCAGCGGACCCCTTGTTACGTTCCTTGAGGGGTGTAGTTTCCAAAATAGTATGCCATGTTGGTTTTTGTTTGCTGTTCTGGCACCATTTTGCTGTTTTTGGGAGGCATGTCCTAAATGGGTCATGCCCCCCAAAAAGCCATTTCAGAAAAACTCACTCTACAAAATTCCATTGTCGCTCCTTCCCTTCTGAGGCCTCTAGTGCACCCACAGAGCACTTGACATCCACAAATTAGATATTTCCTTACTCAAGAGAAATTGGGTTAGAAATTTTGGGGGTCTTTTTCTCCTTTTACCCCTTGTCAAATTTTAAAAACCGGGTCTACAAAAACATGCGAGTGTAAAAATTTAAGAATTTGAATTTTCTCATTTACGTTGCTGCTATTCCTGTGAAACACCTAAAGGGTTAACACACTTTCTGAATGTCATTTTGAATACTTCGGGGGGGGGGGGGGGGTGTGCAGTTTTTATAATGGGGTCATTTATGGGGTATAAAAATTCTGATTTTAAAAATGTTGTGAAAAATTGGAAAATTGAAAAAACGAAACGAACATAGCGAATATGCGAATTTCGCTAACATAGGATGAATAGTCGTGAAATATCGCAAATTCGAATATGGCCCCTGCTGCTCATCACTAGTTTAAAGGGGTGATAGAAGCATGTAGAGGAGTGAAAGAAGGGTGGGGGTGCACTAACCTGAAGTTGAGTAGGCCTCTGTCAGCACTGCCCCTGCTCCTTCCCTCCATCCACATCATTCTACTGAGGGACCAGGGAGAATCCAGAGTCAAGAGCTGCTCCACAGGAGAGGGAGGATACACGAGGATTGGAGCTGCAGCATCACCCGTCCCGTCCCATCCCGACACTGCACACAGGCTTCCCTCCCGCATGGCCTGCACGCCTGTGACTCACATGTGCGCAGGACTGGGCAGAAAAATAAAAAAAATTTAGCGCCATATTTCCCACCAGAGTTGCAAGATCTCATTCCCTCCCCTATCAGTGCTTCTAGGCAGGATTTGTGCTTGAGCTGAATCGCTGCTGTTCTGTGAAAGATCAAATCGGTCCATTATTCGCGTTCGTTGCAAATAGAATTTTTCCTGAAATTCGTAAAGAATTCAAATTTGTCAGATTTGATTCGCTCATCCCTAGTGATCACCTTACCTAGCATGGTGTCATCTGCAGATCTAGAGATTCTACTCTGTAATCCGTCTGCAAGGTCATTAACCCCTTAACGACGCAGGACGTATATTTACGTCCTGCGCCGGCTCCCGCGATATGAAGCGGGATCGCGCCGCGATCCCGCATCATATCGCGTCGGTCCCGGCGGTAATCAACGGCCGGGACCCGCGGCTAATACCACACATCGCCGATCGCGGCGATGTGCGGTATTAACCCTTTAGAAGCGGCGGTCAAAGCTGACCGCCGCTTCTAAAGTGAAAGTGAAAGTGACCCGGGTGAAATCGCGGCGTCCCGAACAGCTGATCGGACACCGGGAGGGCTCTTACCTGCCTCCCCGGTGTCCGATCGACGAATGACTGCTCCGTGCCTGAGATCCAGGCAGGAGCAGTCAAGCGCCGATAATGCTGATCACAGGCGTGTTAATGCACGCCAGTGATCAGCATTAGAGATCAGTGTGTGCAGTGTTATAGGTCCCTATGGGACCTATAACACTGCAAAAAAATGTAAAAAAAAAGTGTTAATAAAGGTAATTTAACCCCTTCCCTAATAAAAGTTTGAATCACCCCCCTTTTCCCATAAAAAAAAATAAAACAGTGTAAAAAAAATAAAAAATAAACATATGTGGTATCGCCGCGTGCGTAAATGTCCGAACTATAAAAATATATCATTAATTAAGCCGTACGGTCAATGGCGTACGCGCAAAAAAATTCCAAAGTCCAAAAAAGCGTATTTTGGTCACTTTTTATATCATTAAAAAATGAATAAAAAGTGATCAAAAAGTCCGATCAAAACAAAAATCATACCGATAAAAACTTCAGATCACGGCGCAAAAAATGAGTCCTCATACCACCCCATACGTGGAAAAATAAAAAAGTTATAGGGGTCAGAAGATGACATTTTTAAACGTATAAATTTTCCTGCATGTAGTTATGATTTTTTCCAGAAGTGCGACAAAATCAAACCTATATAAGTAGGGTATTATTTTAACCGTATGGACCTACAGAATAATGATAAGGTGTAATTTTTACCGAAATATGCACTGCGTAGAAACGAAAGCCCCCAAAAGTTACAAAATGGCGTTTTTTTTTCGATTTTGTCGCACAATGATTTTTTTTCCCGTTTCGCCGTGCATTTTTGGGTAAAATGACTAATGTCACTGCAAAGTAGAATTGGCGATGCAAAAAATAAGCCATAATATGGATTTTTAGGTGGAAAATTGAAAGGGTTATGATTTTTAAAAGGTAAGGAGGAAAAAACGAAAGTGCAAAAACGGAAAAACCCTGAGTCCTTAAGGGGTTAATAAACATATTGAAAAGAAGTGGACCCAGTACTGCCCCCTGCGGTCCCCACTAGTGACTGTCACCCAACCGGAATAAGTTCCATTGATCCTCACCCTCTGCCTCCTGTCACTAAGCCAGTGGCAAACCCATTTACATATATCCTCCCCCAGTCCGAGATTCTACTCTGTAATCCGTCTACAAGGTCATTAATAAATATACTGAAAAGAAGTGGACCCAGTACTGCCCCCTGGGGTCCCCACTAGTGACTGTCACCCAACCAGAGTAAGTTCCATTGATCCTCACCCTCTGCCTCCTGTCACTAAGCCAGTGGCAAACCCATTTACATATATTCTCCCCCAGTCCCAGCATCCTCATTTTATGTACTAACCTTTTGTGTGGCAAAGTATCAAACATCTTAGAAAAGTCACAAATATATAACATCCACAGATTCACCCCGGTCTAATCTATAACTGACCTCCTCATAGAAGCTGATGAGATTAGTCTGACAGGACAGATGCCACATGAACCCATATTGGTGCTGTGTTAGAAGGTTATTCTCATTAAAATATTCCAGAATAGCATCTCTGGGAAAACCCTCAAATATTTTACCCACAACAGATGTTAAACTTACAGGCCTATAGTTCCCAGAATCCATTTTTTAACCCTTTTTGAATATTGGTACCACATTTGCCAACGCCAGTCCTGTGGAACAATCCCTGTCATTATAGAATCTTTAAATATGAGAAATAAGGGTCTGTCTAGCTTGGTACTTAATTCTTGCAAAACCCTGGGATTGATGCCATCTGGGCCTGGTGATTTGTGTGTTTTTATGTAACTATAGCGGCACCACACTTTTTTTCGGTTTAAACAGGTGATATTTGCAGTAAAATTTACTTTGTTCCCTTCCCTCTTATCTGACATTAGATTTTCCTTTATAAATACAGTAGAGAAAAAGTAATTTAGTAGATTGGCCTTTTCCTCATCCGCCTCCACCATTACCCCCACATTATTTCTTAAGGGGCCAACATTTTCAGTTTTAACTTCTTATTATTTATGTAGGAGAAAGATATTTTGCGGTTCTTTTTACTTTCTGTGGCAATTCTTCGACCTGCAGCAATTGTTGCTAGTTTTATTTCTTTTTTTTACAGATTTTATTTCTCTCCTTATAATTCTTATAATGTTTCCCCACTAACTGCAGTAGTCTTAATGCTTTCCTCTTATTGTTAATCGCTTCCTTAACTGTTATGGTTAGCCAAATAGGTTTTCTCCTATTTCTGGCCCTTTTTTTCCCCATAGGGTATATATCGTTCACAATATTATTTAGGATGCCCTTAAAAGTGTCCCATTTAGCTTGTGTACTTATATTACTGAGGGCACGGTCCCAATCTATGTCGCTGAGGTCCTCTCTTAGTTGTTGAAAATTGTCATTCCTGAAGTTTTCGGTTTTTTAGCCCCACTAGTAGACATTCTCTTATAGGATAAAACAATAAATAATTTTTTTTGCTGGACCTACAGATTTCAGCTTCCCAATCAATGTCAGGATAGTTAAAGTTCCCCATAAAAATGACTTCCCCCTTCTTTGCCCCATCTATTCGTCCTATAATTAGGTCTTCCGCTGTTTCTGTTATACTTAGTGTCTTATAACTAACCCTTATGAGTAATTTCTTGTTCTTACCCCCTCCCCTTATTTCCACCCACAGAGACTCCACATGATTATTCTCCTCACCAATGTCCTCATGCAGAATGGGCCTAAGACAGAATTTTACATGTAAGTAAACCCCTCCCCCTTTCTTACTTGCATGGTTATTCCTGAACAGAATGTACTCCTGTACATTAACCGCCCAGTCATAGCTCGCATCCAGCCATGTCTCCCTTTCCAACTATATAACAGTTTTCCTCCAACATTAATAGTCCCAGTTTCTCCATCGTATTATTGAGGGTTCTGGCATTAGTATATATGCACTACATGTTTTCTTTCCTAGTTTTCCTCTGATCACTTATGACTGATCTAACCCCTACCTCCGCTCCACCTCCATTTTTATTAACTATATCTACGCTATCTACACTATCTTCCCCCTCTATGTTGTAGATTCCCTCCCCCAGTCCAGGGGCGGATCCAGAGTCGAGTCTCGGGAGGGGCACTATTACAGTATTTTCTGTTGGCGGACAGAAAAAAAGATGTTGCTCACGGAACTTACAATATTATTAAATGTATCATACAGTCCTGACCTTGTTTAAGACTCTTAGGCCATGTTCACATGTCAGAATAATTATCAAATATACCAATTGCCACAGAATGGGAAAGTGCTAAAGAGGTTTTTACCATTTAAAACTACAGCTCTCAGTATGACCTAAGCAGTGGTAAGGGGATGCTGGGAGTTGTTGTTTCACCCATCATAACTGCAGAACTTACAAGTAACTCCAGCTCTGATGGGACACACACAGGAGGATACAGAATGATATCAGTGACTACAGGGGACGTCTTCTCTATAGTGAGGAGAATACACAATGATATCAGTGACTACAGGTGACGTCTTCTCTATAGTGAGGAGAATACACAATGATATCAGTGACTACAGGTGACGTCTTCTCTATAGTGAGGAGAATACACAATGATATCAGTGACTACAGGTGACATCTTCTCTATAGTGAGGAGAATACACAATGATATCAGTGATTACAGGTGACGTCTCCTCTATAGTGAGGAGAATACACAATAATATCAGTGATTACAGGTGACTAGTGTTGAGCGGCATAGGCCATATTCGAATTCGCGAATATTCGCGAATATATGGACGAATATTCGTCATATATTCGCGAATATTCGCATATTCGTTATATTCTCGTTTTATTTTCGCGTACGCGAAAATACGCGCATGCGAAAATTAGCATGTGTGGAAATTCGCATATGCGAAAATTAGCATATGCTAATTTTCGTATATGCGAATTTTCGCACGCCAGTCTCACACAGTAGTATTACAGCCTTCTTTACACCACACAAGCTGGAAGCAGAGAGGGGTGATCACTGTGATGTGTACTGTGAAGAAAAAAAAAAAAAAAAAAAACGAATATTCGTAATTATGAATATATAGCGCTATATTCGCGAAATTCGCGAATTCGCGAATATGCGATATTCGCGAATAATATTCGAATTGCGAATATTCGCGAGCAACACTACAGGTGACGTCTTCTCTATAGTCTTTCCTTATCTAATTCAGATGTACATACCGCCAGGAATATTTCCAGCTATATTTTCTCTCAGCAGAACTTGACGCCCAGATGGTTTCTATGTCAGCGGATTCTGATCCTCTATATGAAAACAATAATTATTATAATACTGCCAAACACTGTATTCTTCTAATACAATACCGCCACACACCCTCTGAATATAATTCTGACACACTGTACCCCCTGAATATACAACACACTGTACCCTCTGAATATAATACCGCCCCACACCGTACCCTCTGTATATAATACTACCACACACTGTACCCTCTGAATATAATACTATCACACACTGCACCCTCTGAATATAATACTACCACACACTGTGTTCTCTAAATGTAATGCTACCAAACACTGCACTCTCTGAATATAACTTGCTGTGCATTACACCCTCTGAATAAAATACCCAAATATTTTGTGGCCCATAAAAAACGTACCACCCCAGAAATTCCTCATCATATACACTATACTTCTGAAATGCAGAACACTCTGTGACTTCACATATAGTAATAATGCCCCATCTTGTGCCCCTACATATACTAATTATTACCTGTCCTGTTCCCCCCACATAATAATAATGCCCTCTGTCCTGTGCCCCTAACATATATTGCCCCCTGTGCTGTGCCCTTCACATATAATGCCCCCGTTCTTTGCCCCTCACATATAATGCCCCCATCATGCGCCCCTCACATATAATGCCCCGTGCTGTGCCCTTCACATTTAATGCCCCCGTTTTTTGCCCCTCACATATAATGCCCCCATCATGCGCCCCTCATATATAATGCCCCCCTCACATATAATGCCCCCATCAAGAGCCCCTCACATATAATGCCCCGTGCTGTGCCCTTCACATATAATGCCCCCGTTTTTTGCCCCTCACATATAATGCCCCCATCATGCACCCCTCACATATAATGCCCCCTGTGCTGTACCCCTCACATATAATGCCCCCTGTGCTGTGCCCCTCACATATAATGCCCCCATCCTGTCCCCTCAGGGGGCATTATATGTGAGGGGGACAGCACAGGGGGCATTTTATGTTTGGGGCACATGAAAGGAGCATTATTTGTGAGGGGCACAGCACAGGGGGCATTATATGTGAGGGGTGCGTGATGGGGGCATTATATGTGAGGGGTGCGTGATGGGGGCATTATATGTGAGAGGTGCATTATGGGGCATTATATGTGAGGGGCACAGCACAGGGGGCATTATATGTGTGGAGCACAGCACAGGGGGCATTATATGAAATAATGCCTCCTGTGCTGTGCCCCTCACATATAATTCCCCCTGTGCCCCACACATATAATTTATATGTGTGGGGCACAGCACAGGGGGCATTATATGTGTGGGGCACAGCACAGGGGGCATTATATGTGTGGGGCACAGCACAGGGGGCATTATATGTGTGGGGCAAAGAACGGGGCATTATATGTGTGGGGCAAAGCACGGGGCATTATATGTGTGGGGCACAGCACAGGTGGCATTATATGTGTGGAGCACAGCACAGGGAGCATTATATGAAATAATGCCTCCTGTGCTGTGCCCCTCACATATAATTCCCCCTGTGCCCCACACATATAATTTATATGTGTGGGGCACAGCACAGGGGGCATTATATGTGTGGGGCACAGCACAGGGGGCATTATATGTGTGGGGCACAGCACAGGGGGCATTATATGTGTGGGGCAAAGAACGGGGCATTATATGTGTGGGGCAAAGCACGGGGCATTATATGTGTGGGGCACAGCACAGGTGGCATTATATGTGTGGAGCACAGCACAGGGGGCATTATATGAAATAATGCCTCCTGTGCTGTGCCCCTCACATATAATGGCCCCTGTGCTGTGCCCCTCACATATAATGCCCCCTGTGCTGTGCCCCACACATATAATTTATATGTTTGGGGCACAGCACAGGGGGCATTATGTGTGAGGGGCACAGCACAGGGGGCATTATATGTGTGGAGCACAGCACAGGGGGCATTATATGAAATAATGCCTCCTGTGCTGTGCCCCTCACATATAATGCCCCCTGTGCCCCACACATATAATTTATATGTGTGGGGCACAGCACATGGGGCATTATATGTGAGGGGCACAGCACAGGGGGCATTATATGTGTGGGGCAAAGCACGGGGCATTATATGTGAGGGGCATAGCACAGGTGGCATTATATGTGTGGAGCACAGCACAGGGGGCATTATATGAAATAATGCCCCCTGTGCTGTGCCCCTCACATATAATGCCTCCTGTGCTGTGCCCCTCACATATAATGCCCCCTGTGCCCCACACATATAATTTATATGTGTGGGACACAGCACAGGGGGCATTATATGTGAGGGGCACAGCACAGGGGGCATTATATGTGAGGGGCACAGCACAGAGGGGCCCCCTGCCATGTGCTCTTCCCATATTTTGCCCTACACATAAAATATTCCCTTTTTCCAAGTTTTTAAATCCCCCTCCCCCTCCTCCTGTATATAGTTTCCCAAATCCCCTGGCCCCTGTGCATACTCTTCACTACTTACAGTATGCGGGCTGCGGGGACAGGATCTCCGGGCGCCGGCGCGATGATGTGACGTCATCGCGCCGGCCTCTAGTGGATCGCGTCCCCGCAGCTCACACACTGTGTAATCACAGCGTGTGAAAGTTCAGTGAATGGTGGAGCCGGAGCTTACAGCTTCGGCTCCACCATGCAAGGTGGTGGGACGGGTGCTGCGTGCGGCAATCTCGGGGGGGGGGGGGGGCAATTGCCCCGTTGCCCCCACCTTGGATCCGCCACTGCCCCAGTCCCTAGTTAAAACACTCCTCCACGCTTCTGGCCACCTCCCCCCTGAGTACAGCTGCACCCTCCCCATTGAGGTGCAGCCCGTCCGTATGGTAGAGCCTGTAGCAGACAAAAAAGTTGGCCCTGTTCTCCATGAACTCAAACACATTCTTCCTACACCAGCTTCTGAGCCACTAATTTACCGCCTTAATCTCCCGCTGCCCATAACCACTACTTGTCTGGCCTGCCCTGCACTCCTCCTTCCCTCCTTACCGGAGCAGACACCCCTCTGGCTTTCAGAGCAGTCTTTTGCTGCAGCATCGCTATCTCTGAACTAACATCCCCCTTATCTGCCAACCGGGCGAACTTGTTGGGGTGTACCATTTCAGGATTAGCCTCCCTGATACTTTTTCGCCTACACCATTTTCTAACTGTGACCCAGCTGGCTGCCTGACCATTTTACACCTTCACCCCAATCTCCTCCACCATCCCTACAGTGAAGCATGGTGGGGGCAGCATCATACTCTGGGGTTGTTTTTCAGCAGCTGGGGGAGAAAGACTGGTTAGTATTGTGGGAGAGCTGAATGAAGCAAAGTACAGGTCCAGAGCACTTTGGACCTAAAACCGGGCAAAAGTTTCACTAGAAGCAGCTTAGGCGCAACTCTGTAAATGTCCTTGAGTGGCCCAGCCAGAGGCCGAACCCAATGTAGCATCTCTGTAGAGACTTGAAAATGGCTTCCACCGATCGGATAGAGCTTGAGATGATCTCCAGAGAAGAATGGCAGAAATTTCCCAAATCCAGGTGTGTAAACCTTGTGGCCTCATCCCTAAGAAGACTGGATGCTGGAATCCCTGCCATAGAGGCTTCAACTAAGACCAGAGTAAAGGGTATGAATACTTAGTTTTTCCTTTTTTAATAAATTAACAAAGATTTTCCCTTCTGTCAGGGAAGTTATATACAGGTAGGGAAAAGTGATACAACGGTAATAGATTTTCTGTGCATTTGACTTTTACCTAATGGGGGCTTATGCTGACCTGGATGGACTTTTCTCACCCTTACAAACTATATTCATATGTTCCCTTTTTGAAAACATCCCCTAAAGGAAATAAGTGTCAATAGAAGCTAAGATGTATAATTCACAATTTACTGCTCATCTATACAGATAAAATCTAATAACTTGACGTGCATGTGTATACAGAGTACTAGTATATTTAGACTTAAAGTCGAAGTAGAAGCATTTCTCTCTTTGATTTGAAGACATTTTCTGGTTTTGTACGGCTTGTAAATGAAAGTGTCTTGATTCTGAATCTGAAGTCTTCCTTCCTCAAGGTTACCCCCTTGTCCGCAAACAGAAGCGGCTCTGTATTCTTCTAAGGAGCCCGGCTGATTAAGCTGCTGGAATGAGAATGTTTTCCTCCAAGAATCTTAATTAGTTTGACTTTCGGTGCAGACAGAAGACTCCACCAGCTGCTCGCTGCACCGCGCGCCTCGTTCTAATTAAAAGTCAGAGAGAAGCCATTAAAGTGGCCGCAAACTCACCGGCCTCGGCACGTCAACCAAACAAGAAGGAAAGGAGGCTGGACTTCTTCTGGAGGAAGAACATTGGCAAATTGCAGTCTTGGAAAAGTAGTTAACCCAGAATTTATAATGACTTCAAGGTTCTTTGACCATTGAATCATTAAAAAAAAAAGTATATAAAGAAAGACACTTTGCTGGCCCTGCAATCTCCCAGTCCAAGTGTGTCAGCAAGAACAGAGATTTGCAGTCTGATAGAAAATGCATTCAATGACTATGCAAATATAAAAAATAATAATAATAAATAGTGGCACTCACCATGTCATTGTTACAAATAGTTCTTTATTTCAGAAATCTTTCTTTGTTCATATAGTCTGTCCAACATATGGAAGGTAGAATTCCAACGTGTGGCAACGTCACAAATGAGACTATGTTGTGGGACACCGTTCTGGCGCTGCAGCTCAAGCAAAGTGTGCTTGGCGGTGTACGAGTGGATGAAGTGCATGCACAGTTTCCTTGCCATTGTCAGGACATCTTGCAAATGGGGTGAAGACTTGTTCAACACGTGTGCCATGCAGAGCAAATGGTTCACACTTCCTTGTCGCAGTGCGGCCACAATGTTCTTCCCATTGTCGGTCACCTTGGTTCCCATTTCCAGATTTCGTGGAGTAAGCCATACTCGGATTTCTTCCCTAATGAACTTTAGCAGTTCCTCCCCTGTGTGACTCCGTTCGCCAAGGCAAACCATGTGAAGGACGGCTTGACACCGCTGTGCCCTACACACGTGGTACGATGAAGGGCCACCGAGATTTGGACGTGCAGTGGAGGCCGAGGACACGGGGGAGGAGGAGGCGCACACTATAAAAGGACCAACTGCCTGGGAGTGAGAGCGTGGAGCAGCAAGCGGTGTGACCTGTCCAAGTTGCTGTTGTGGCTGTGCAGGAACAAGATTTACCCAGTGGGCCGTAAAAGACATGTATTGTCCCTGCCCGTAGTTAGAGCTCCACACGTCGGCACTGCCGTGCACTTTTGAACACACCGACAGGCTCAAGGACTGGCCCACCTTCTCTTGTACAAACTTATGCTGCAGGGCTGGTACTGCCTTCTTCGCAAAGAAATGATGGCTTGGGACTCTCCACCTCGGCTCGGCACAAGCCATCAATTCCCTGAAAGCTGCAGAGTCCACCAGTTGGAAAGGGAGGGACTGCAACATCAGCAACTTGGACAGGAGCACATTCAACTTCTGCGCCGTTGGATGAGTGGGCGCATACTGTTGTCTCTTGGACATGGCTTCGCCGATTGATTGTTGGCGGAATGGCTGACAAAAAGCGGAAGAAGCAGGAGCGCAAGAAGGATGGTTTGACACAATGCTCCCTTCGGCTGAGGTGGTGGAGCCTTGGCTGAATGACGGAGGGAGCGGATGGCCACTGGGTGATGCGGCAGGCTGGACCACTACATCGGAGCCACGGATATCCCAGGACGCTTTATGGTGGCGAATCATGTGTTGACGCAGGGCCGTGGTGCCGAGATTGGGACCCTGGCCACGCTTCACTTTCTGCCCACAGATTTTGCATGTGACTACGCTAATATCCTCCGGATTCTTTATGAAGAACAACCACACCGCAGAGTAGCTGATTTTCCCACCCGCAGTCCGCACTATTTCACTGCTATTGGCGCCGTCTCCACTACCTCCCTGAATGGTAGCTTGCCGCCAAGCAGGTGGTCTCCCCCTGGCACGTTTGGCTCCTGAATTTCCACTACTGCCACCACCACGCTGATTGCCAAGCATGCTGCCTCATTAACAAAGAGCAAATTTCTTCTCCTGATGATGATGAAGCCCCGGCTTCTGCACCCGGCTCCCAATTGCGATCGGCTTCATCATCATCAAAAGATGTGTGCACGTCACTGATGTCCTCCTCGTGTTCCACAACAGTGTCTGCCTTAGGACCCTGAACAATTGAAACACCGCCTCCCACGTCACTCTCCGCATCACTATTTGCCCGCCTTGCGGAGCAAGCGACGCATGTCTCCTCACATTCTTGGCTGCCCATTAGCTGCTGACTGTCCTCTATTACATCGTCCTCACTAAATAGACGAGCTGAACCCAAAGCATGAGATACTTCTTTGGGAAAGGGAACAGCATAGGACAAAGGCAATGGGATTACGGGGACTGCTCCCGGGCCATGCCAACTGAGGGTTGTGTCTGAGGAACCCACCGACTCTTGACTGGGCTTGTCAGATGTCGCTTGTGATGATGGGGATGAGTGTGCAAACCAGTTGAAGAGGAGAGATGGGTCGACGACACGACCACTGGGTGTTAACGGGAGCTCAGGCCTATTGCTGCGACTCCTGCTGCCACTCGCCCCAAGTCTGCTGCCAACTCTGCCTGACATATGTAGGCCTCTGCCCCTTCTCTGTGCACGTCCTGGCACTTCCCTGCCTGACATACTTAGTGCATTTATGAGGGTATAGAACAGCAGCAGGCGATTACTTACAGCTGTTCTTTCAAAGTATATAGGCCCTAGACAAAATAACAGTTACTAAATAGTACACTCCTTTGTTGTATGTATGCCCTTTGCACTGATGAGCGCACTGGTATGCGTATTTCTACGCAGAAAAAACACTTTTTTTTTAAATACACCAGCAGGTGTATACTAATGTGTGGAATAGCACTGAATTTAGCACAAAGACAGAATAACAGGTAGTAAATAGTACACTTCTTTGTTCTATGTATGCCCTTTGCAATGATGAGTGCACTGTTAAGCGTATTTATACGCAGAAAAAACTCTTTTTTTTGTTGTATACACAAGCTAGTGTATACTAATATGTGGAATAGCACTGAATTTAGCACAGAGACAGAAATACAGGTACTAAATAGTACAATACTTGCTTGTATGAATGCCCTTTGCAATGATGAGCGCACTGTTAAGCGTATTTGTACGCAGGAGAAACTTGTTTTTTTCTTTCATACACCGGCAGGTATATAACGTGAGGTATAACACTGAATTTAGCACAGAGACAGAAAAAAAGGTAGTATATGGTACGCTATTTGCTTGTATGTAGGCCCTTTGCAATGATAAGGCCACTGTTAAGCGTATTTGTACGCAGGAAAAACTTTTTTCTTTCTTTCATACACCGGCAGGTGTATAATGTGTGGTATAACACTGAATTTAGCACAGAGACAGAGTAACAGGTGAAAAATGGTAAAAAGGCACTAAAGTCCACACTAATATGACTTATTTCTGAACAGCAGCAGGACCCAACTGGGCAGCACCGCAGAATTTATCATTTTTTTTTTACAGGGATTAAACCCGAAATTGCACTCTGTCACACAATTGTGAGAATCAGATTTGTGGAGCAACAGAAAAAACTCAATTGGGCTGAAAAAAGAGGAGATAAGATGCTCCATACAGGTAAAACAGCTTTGAGAACTATGACGCAGGTAACTGCTATGCCGCACCTCTATGCCTGCTATATGGAGTAAGGAGAATACGAGGTTTTGCTAGAATCGTTCTCGGTCAGAACTGCAGCAACACTGTGCCCTGTATCTTTCCCTAATGCTGATGTCACCGCTGCATATATGCTGTATAATGCCGTTGTATGCGATCAGCGCACAGACGTGCAGTCACTTCCTTTCCCTATCTCATGCATAGGAGAAATGAAGAGAGGCAAGATGGCCGCCGATTATATAGGGCTGTTACATCACAGGGGTCAGTGAACACTGATAGGCTGCATCTCACATGTGATTCAGGGTCAGCCCGCCTACCTTCATTCCCGCCGCTGTTTCCCGCCCTCCCATAATCCCCTGCCCCATGTACTCACATGTGGATCCGCCATCTTAGGTCTCCAATAGCCTGGAACGCTGTAAAATGGAGTTTAATGAAGCGATTTGCGCGATAGAATCGCGGCAATATTCGCATTCGTTGCAAATCAAATTTTTCCTGAAATTCGTAACGAATTCGGGTTCGTCAACTTCGATTCGCTCATCTCTAACTATAACCTACACTAGAACCTATCTGCTAAACTAATCTACCCTATCTAACACTAACTATCAATTCACTATAGAATTTCATTTGCTTTTTAAAAAAAATCACAACACAGACAGTATTCCTGACATGGACAGAGGTGTCAGCAGAGAGCACTTGTGGTCAGGCAGAAAGGAAATTCAAAAAGAAAAGAACTTCCTCTGTAGTGTACAGCAGCTGATAAGTACTGGAAGGATTGGGATTTTTTAATAGAAGTAATTTACAAATCTGTTTAACTTTCTGGCACCAGTTGATTTTACAGAAAATGTTTTCCAGTGGAGTACCCCTTTAAGGTCTCTTAGACAGGGTTATACACACATTTTTGGGCTATTGGTGAAGTACTGGCTCCTACATAACTAGTTCGATCAGAATCAGAACTTTTTGCCAGAGTTTGGCGAACCGGCAGAACCAAACTTTTGAAAAGCTAGCTCGTCTCTACTCCTAGGGGTGCATTCACATCACGATTTTGCTATATGGTTGCAGTATATGTTTTCAGGTTGAAAACTGTATACATTGACCTAACGTACAAATAGTTACACAACTAGATGTATCACGTTGTTGAACTTTTTGTACGTGTATGGTTTTGTGTTTTTTTTTTTCCCCAGCAGCCATGCCTCCTCCTACTGCTGCCATCATGGAACAGACACTGTCATAGGAGTAGGAGGGATGGCTCCTGCCAGGGAAGCGGAGGGTATTATGCTGCTTTTCCCCGGCTGGCTGGCTCTATGAAAAAACACTGAACCGCACTGTGTAATTTTAAAAACTCCACGAGAGTCGTGAATGGCCACTCAGGGCTCCCGGTGGGGTATTTGAATATGAAGTTCTGAGTTTGAAGTATACATTGCCGCTTTACTCATAAGTTATGATCGCAATGGGTCTCAGAAGTGAGACCCGATGCGATCAATCCCTCAGTCCCGGTACTGTTATCTGAGTCTGTTCCGTTTTGCCGGTTGTCGAGTGACCACGGATATAAATACTGCATACGGTTTTATCAGTTTTTTGTTTCCAATTTTTTTATTTTTTTGGGGGGGGGAGAGGACGGATACAAAACTGTATTGCTAAATTGTGATGTGAATGTAGCCAAACACTTTAGTATGGCATATCTGGAATTTTGGGATACTCTCACACTTCCAGGTTCTTATGTTAGAAGATTGGTCAGCACTTCCATGTAATTGGTCCATATCAACCAAAATGGTACAAAGACAGCGTTTTCGGCATATCTGCCTTTCTCAGCTTGCTGCCTATAGGCAGCAAGCTGAGGAAGGCAGATATGCCGAAACACATCCTTTGTACCATTTTGGTTGATGAGGACTAATTACATGGAAGTGTTGCCTATAGGCAGCAAGCTGAGGAAGGCAGACATGCCGAAACACATCCTTTGTGCCATTTTGGCTGATATGGACCAATAAACCTCCATGATTCAGCATTGCTGATGACTGCTGGGTATTCATTTTCACTACCAGACACAGTCAGTTTGCCATTGGTATAAGCTAAATACCATCATAATTCATGTGCATTTGAACAATCACATTACTAATTCTTTCCCAGAGTAAAGTATGGTCAATCTGAGATGAAACCATGTCTCTTGCTATCTCTGTAAGCCAAATCCATATTGCCAAGACTCTCTCCATGCAGCACATAGTGTAGGAAAATATGGCGGTGATTGCCGATTCACAAAATTCTGCATCGTATCGGGAAAACGATTATGTATCACAATGTATTACAGCCATTTTAGAACAGAACTAAGTGTTGTAATTATTCAAACTGTGTCAGAATTGGTTCCAAAAGTCTAACGTTGACGGATACCTATAGTCTAAGAACAGTTTGTATTCCGCGAACGGCTTCAATATTTCATCCCGAATGAGATCTGACAATATAGTATATCGGGTTTTAAAGGTTTGGCGTCAACTTCGCTCTCCCACCGTACGGATCATCATTCACTCCAAACACGCCTGCTAATTTATGTGATAATTTCCTTATTAAAATGCAAAGCCAAATCTCACGAATCTTGAACTCTGCGGAGAAAAAGGAAAGCAAATTGCTTATTCTATGTAAAATGTCGGAGAGAATGGGTTGTAATTAACCCCAGCTGATATTGTGACTTCTCTTTAACCCAACAGCGATGTCACTAAGCACATGGCCAACTCATTTAGTTTAATAAAAGCTGAACAAAAAGCTTTGCATTATACAATGTTTCGCCAGATTACTAATTTTCCCTCCATAAATTAGCGCCCCAGACATTAGCTGTGATATCATTTTCTACATTTTTAAAGTTTAATGGAAGATCTCACAAGGCGTGCCATTTACTAAAGGCATCAGGTGCGCCACATCGAGCCTCGGAGAATAGTTAACATGACGTAGACGGGAGATCTTCTTGTTCTAATTTCATTATTAAATTTCAATTCCATGGGCCTCAGTGCATTGCATTCCTTTATATTTAATGTATCTATAATAAAAGAGAAAGAAGAGGGACCGCGCCTCGTGTATTACCCAAGACACAGAGTGGAATGAGGCCTAGGGCAGGGCACCAGCCTTACGGTTGGCCGTTCACCTTTTAGTAGATCATTTGCGCTTATCACCCTAGATAGTGGTACAGTCAGAAACTTGATCGGAATGAACTGCAAAGCCTATTGGATCACAGGGGTGGGGAACCCAATCCTGTTCAGTGAAGGAGATATAAAGAGCAAAATACGACCCATACGTAGTGCGCTGTTCCAATTTCCAAGATAAAACAAACGTAGCCAAAGCAATATGGCGGCTAAAGTTCCAGCAGGCACTATATTTATTAGAGTAAGAACCAATGACATGTTTCAAAGGTAGAATCCTCCTTCCTCATATTTAATGGCACTGTCAGATTCAAAAATGTTTTAATATGTTGTACAACATAACCTTTCTAATATACTTCATTTCAAAAATTCTATCTTCTTTTTATAGAAATTAAAAGACCACTAGGGGTCCCCATACCATCTAGAACATGATCCTGTCTGGCTGTAGCATCATCTTTGTCCCAGCTGAAGAACAGACTGGGACAAAGTCAAAGAAGTGAGGGCTGGACTAGCACTCCTCTGTGCTCACTCCTGTCCTATTTATCCGACTTCTGACTGAAAACAGGGAGGAGGAGGTTACAGAACAGCATGCAGTGATTGGATGAAGAGACCCAGCACAGCAGACTCAGGGAGGAGGTGTATGCATGGTGAGTGAGGGCGGGCTCAGTGCTTGCCTCAGACACACCTTTTTTTTCTGAGCGGTGAACACAAAAATAATGGGTAGGTACAGTAAAGGTCCCAGTGGGTGCTCAGCTCCAGGGCTCCCAACTCACAGTCCCAAAGTTCAAGCAGGCAGAGAATGAAGCGGCACTCCAGACAGGATTCAATTGAAAGAGGTGATTTATTCACCCATAAAGTACAGATGCAACGTTTCGGTCCACAATCCAGATCTTTCTCAAGAATGCATAAAAATGCATGTAAAGAATCAGCATGATCTAGAGAGTAACATATAAGCAATTTGTTCTGTGATATGACAGGTACTGTTTTAGACCACAGCTTGACTGGTTAAAAAGGAATCTGACTCCAGTATTATTAACCCCTTAACGACCACAAACTTATACTTACATCTGTGGCCGGCTCCCGATATGAGAAGCACGCTCAGGAGCTGAGCACGCTTCATTTTCAGCAGGTCCCGGTTGCTATCAGCAACAAGGACCCGCGGCTAGAACCAGACATCGACGATTGGGCTGATGTCCCGTATTAACCCTTTAGATCGCAGCATCTAAAATGGAAGAAAAATGTTGCCGGTTAGCTCAGTGGGCTGTTTGGAACCTCCGCGGTGAAACTTCTTTGCGGCATCCACAACAGCTGAGAGGACAGCGGGAAGCTTCTTACCTAGCTCCTCGCTGTCCGATCTGCGTTCTATTGCTCCATGCCTAAGATCCAGGCTGGAGCAGCAGAGCACCGATAACACTGATCAATGCTATGCTATGGCATAGCATTTTTCAGTGTATGCAGTCAAAGTATTGTATGCAATAGTCCCCTATGGAGACAAAAAAAAAATTGTAAAAAATAAATGTTAATAAATGTGATTTAACCCCTTCAGTAAAAAAAACTTTAAAGGGGTATTTCAGGCAAAAACTTTTATATATATATATATATATCAACTGGCTCCAGAAAGTTAAACAGATTTGTAAATTAAAGATAAATGGAAATGTGTGTGCAGCTCACAACCTTGTATCCGAGGTTAAAGTGTGGTTGACAAATCGGTCCCCATCGACTGAGCAAAACAAATTTAGAAACAAAATTTCAACCACCCCTCAAGGACACCACCCTACTGGGTGCACAGTGAAAAAATAGTTTGAAGACAGTTTGTTTGAACAATGCAAAAAATATTTATTAAAATACAATTTAAATTATTCAATTAAAAAACATTTGAACAGAGCAATATTGAATATATTGGATTACCATAGGGCCCTAATGGTATATATTCATAGTAATATATGAGGCACTTCGGTTGTAAATAATGGCCGACTGTCCGGATTGTACTGTTAAACCGGCAATTTGTATATCTGGTTGTAAAGTCCTTTGTGTGGATTGGACTAAAAATGCCTGTAATCTCTATGGAGATGAATAATGGTCACCTTGTCCGCTGATCCCGTACTGCGACGGGCCGAAAATGATGGGAGAAGCAGTTCTACTTCACAAGCAGAGCGTCGATTTCGGCTTAGTTTGGGAGCGGTGATATAGCAGATGGCTCCCAGGCCGGAGGTCCGTAGCTGCGGCGTGCTGCTGTTGTAATATCGGACCCTCGCTGGCTTACTCTGGTGGAAATGCTAGCGGTGGTGGCAGCATGTCAGGCATGTAAGGTAGAATAAGAAGCAAGTGAATGCGTCAGATGGATAGAAATCCCGGCTGGAGCAGCGGGTCTATAAGCGGATGGTTTAGGTTAAGTCGGCTTCTGAATGGGCAGTGCGTCTTTGTAGTGGTCTGTTCAGACAAAGTCTTAAGCCTTGACGAGTTTCAGGGTACTGCAACTAGACCCCTTCCTCAGTAGGCAAATTTTAGTAGGGGTCTAGTTGGTCTAGTTTAGGGGTCTAGTTGCAGTACCCTGAAACGCGTCTAGGCTTAAGACAATTTTACACATACTAATTTTGGTTCATGTAGTTATAATGTTTTTTTAATCAGTAAAATAAAATAAAACCTATATGAATTAGGTATCCTTGTAACCGTATGGAACTACAAAATAAAGATATGATCATTTTTACCAAAAAGAGTACTGCGAAGAATCGGAAACCCCCAAAAGTTACAAAATGGCATTTGTTTTCCTATTTTGCCCCACAAATTTTTTTTTACTGGTTTTGCAGTAAATGTTTATGTCATTACAAAGCATAATTGGTGGCATAAAAAAAAAAGCCCTCATATGGGTCTGTAGGTGCACAATTTAAAGCGTTCTGATTTTTAAAAGGTGAGGTGGAAAATATGAAAGTGCAAAAATGAAAAAGCCTGTGGTCCTTAAAGGGTTAAGGCTATAAATATAGCAGGAATACGGAGGGTGGATTTTTTTGCAATTTGGGGAAAACCATATTAACAACAATCATATTATCTATGTCATAAAGAATATTACAAAATAAATGGTTAACATGCAGTATATCTATTCACAAATCCTCAACTGGGAGTATAGAATCCAGGCTGTAATATATAAAGCTGATCTGCTGCATCTTTATGGAGTTACGATATAATGAGGAGATGAATATAGTGAAGAACAATGAGCTGAACCCCTTGTCTTGTAGGGACCTCCTTGTACTTCTCCAATGATTTAACATTGGGATATATAGCCGGCACACCTTGGAGATGACACATAACTCTACCTCTGCATCTCCGTTAATTTATATTACATCCAGGCCAATGAGTGGTCAGTGTTGCGCCCAAAGCCCTGTTCATTACCAGTCCGGCATAGTTTCCCTCCGGCGTGCACAGGAGAGAATCTGATGCTAGAACTGACCCCATTCATTTGAATTGGACAGTTCACAATCATCCAGCCTCTCAGTTTTGACGCCTGATGGTTGGACATGCCAGACGGCAAAACTGTGTCCCTGTAGCAGAATGTGACCCTCCGCACAGGTACACACTTTTCTGTTTTACAGCCCACTCCCTTTCACTCCCTAATCCTAACTTCTAACTCTAATCCTAAACCCTAACCCCTAATCCCTAACTCCTGACCCTAATCCTAACTCCTAACTCTAACCCACAACCCTAACCGCTAATTCAAACCCCTAACCCCTAATCTTAACCCATAATTCTAACTGCTAATCCTAACCCCTAACTCCTAATCCTAACCCTAATCCTAACCCCTAAACCCTAATCCTAACCCTTAATCCTAATTCCTAATCCTAACCATAACCACTAATCCTAACCACTTAGTCCTAAACCCTAACCCCTAATCCTAACCCCTAACCCTAATCCTAACCTTTATACGAACCCTATCCCTAACCCCTAATCATAACCCCTAGCCTCTAATCCTAATCTTTAACCCCTAATCCCTAACTCTAACCCATAACCCTAACTGCTAATCCTAACCCTTAACCCCTAATTTTAACCCCAATCCTAACCACTAATCCTAACCCTTCATCCTAATCCCTAATCCTAACCGTAACCACTAATCCTAATCCTAACCACTTATCATAAACCCTAACCCCTAGTCCTAAACCCTAACCCCTAATCCTAACCCCTAACCCTAATACGAACCCTATCCTTAACCCCTAATCCTAACCCCTAATCATAACCCCTAGTCTCTAATCCTAATCTTTAACCCCTAATCCCTGATCCAAATCCAAATTCCTAACTTTAATCCTCAACCCTAACCCCTAATCCCTAACCTTAATTCTAGCCCCTAACTCTAATCCTAAACCCTAACCCCGAACCCTAATCCTAACCCCTAATCTTAAAGCCTAATTTCTAATCCTAACCCCTAATTCTAACCCCTTACAGCAATCGCACTGAGCTCAGGAGGACACTAAATTCTAAAAGCAGTGGTCTCAAACTGTGGCCCTCCAGATGTTGCAAAACTTTAACTCCCAGCATGCCCGGTTCGGGCATGCTGGGAGTTGAAGTTTTGCAACATCTGGAGGGCCACAGTTTGAGACCACTGTTCTAAACTCAATTACATTTAACAAAAAAAATAATAGTTCTTTTAGTTCCCGCTACATAAAGTTCATTTAGGATTTAGTGGATGGCCCTTGAGATGTGATGGATTTATGGTGTGTTTGTACAGGTAGGTTTCCCTTTCCATCACTCCGAATACTCTAACATTACCATAAAACTATTTTCCTCGCTGCTTCACCGGGTTAGCGGCTCTGATTTATTTCCCCCCCTTTTCCTTGTCGTACTGAGGATATGTATTATTGGCCCTAATGCTGCCATAAATCGCCCGGAATTTAACACCGAGATGACATTTATTTTGGAGGCATATTGCAAGATACGGCCCCATAATTTAGCCCTTGTTGATGGGGCTAAAAACAAAGCAGCGACCGGCAATCATTCTATTCACCGGAACAGTAACCAGCTGGACGCCGGCCATCCCTGTGTAAAGACGGACGGCTGAACATTTTTTCCGACATACTTGATAAATATTCCGCATAGGCAAAGTTTTATTCTCCTACTTGTATTTCGCAGAAATATAACTATGTTAAAAGAGCGTGCGGGACAAGCTGAGCAATGATTTTACATATTATTCCCATACTATCAGGAACGCAGTATACGGAAAACGCAGAATGTCTAAAACTAGGAAAGAAGGAGTTTCATACACAGTATCTCTCTCTCTCTCTGTGTGTGTGTGTGTGTGTGTGTGTGTGTATATATATATATATATATATATATATATATATATATATATATGTGTGTGTATGTATATATATATATATATATATATATATATATATATATACATATACACAGTGGGGCAAAAAAGTATTTAGTCAGTAACCAATTGTGCAAGTAAAAAAACTTAGTAAGATGAGAGAGTCCTGTAATTTTCCTCATAGGTATACCTCAACTATGAGAGACATATTGAGAAAAAAATCCATAAAATCCCATTGTCTGATTTTTAAAGAATTTATTTGCAAATTATGGTAGAAAATAAGCATTTGCTCAATAACAAAAGTTAATCTCAATACTTTGTTATATACCCCTTGTTGGCAATGACAGAGGTCAAATGTTTTCTGTAAGTCTTCACAAGGTTTTCACACAATGTTGCTGGTATTTTGGCCCATTCCTCCATGCAGATCTCCTCTAGAGCAGTGATGTTTTGGGGCTCCCTCCAAAGGTTTTCTATGGGGTTGAGATCTGAAGACTGACTAGGCCACTCCAGGACCTTGAAATACTTCCTACAAAGCCACTCCTTCGTTGCCCGATCGTTGTGTTTGGGATCATTGTCATGCTGAAAGACCCAGCCACGTTACATCTTCATTGCCCTTGCTGATGGAAGGAGGTTTTCGCTCAAAATCTCACGATACATGGCCCCATTCCTTTTTTCCTTTACACGGATCAGTCATCCTGGTCCCTTAGCAGAAAAACAGCCCCAAAGCATGATGTTTCCACCCCCATGCTTCACAGTAGGTATGGTGTTCTTTTGATGTAACTCAGCATTCTTTCTCCTCCAAACAAGACGAGTTGAGTTTTTACCAAAAAGTTCTACTTTGGTTTCATCTGACCATATGACATTCTCCCAATACTCTTCTGGATCATCCACATGCTCTCTAGAAAACTTCAGACTGGCCCAGACATGTGCTGGCTTAAGCAGGGGGACACGCCTGGCACTGCACGATTTGAGTCCCTAGCAGCGTAGTGTGTTACTGATTGTAGCCTTTGTTACTTTGGTCTCAGCTCTCTGCAGGTCATTCACTAGGTCCCCCCCCGTGTGGTTCTGGGATTTTTGCTTACAGTTCTAATGAACATTTTGACATCACGGGGTGAGATCTTGTGCGAAGCCCCAGATCGAGGGAGATTAACAGTGGTCTTGTATGTCTTCCATTTTCTAGTAATTGCCTTCACAGTTCGTTTATTTACACCAAGCTGCTTGCCTATTGCAGATTCAGTTTTCCCAGCCTGGTGCTGGTCTACAATTTTGCTTCTGGTGTCCTTTGACAGCTCTTTGGTCTTCACCATAGTGGATTTGTTTTTAATTTTTTTTTTGCTTTTTTTTTGAGAATTTTTGCAATACCAATTTCTACTGTGATTTCTACAAGACAGACTAACTACTAACTAGATGTTTTTTGCTTAATGTGTATAAATATGGCAATTATATATATTGCTCAAAAAAATTAAGGGAACACTAAGATAACACATCCTAGATCTGAATGAATGAACTAATTGTATGAAATACTTTTGTCTTTACATAGTTGAATGTGCTGACAACAAAATCACACAAAAATTATCAATGGAAATCAAATTTATCAACCATTGAGGGTCTGGATATGGAGTTACACTCAAAATCAAAGTGGGAAATCACACTACAGGCTGATCCAACTTTATGTAATGTCCTTAAAACAAGTCACAATGAGGCTCAGTAGTGTGTGTGGCCTCCGCGTGGCTGTTTGACCTCCCAACAATGCCTGGGCATGATCCTGATGAGGTGGCAGATGGTCTCCTGAGGGATGTTCTCCCAGACCTGGACTAAAGCATCCGCCAACTCCTGGACAGTCTGTGGTGCAATGTGGTATTGGTAGATGGAGCGAGACATGATGTCCCAGATGCGCTCAATCGGTTTCAGATCTGGGGAACAGGCGGGCCAGTCCAAAGCATTAATGCCTTCCTCTTGTAGCAACTGCTGGCACACTCCAACCACATGAGGTCTAGCATTGTCTTGCATAAGGAGGAACCCAGGGCCAACCACACAAGCATATGGTCTCACAAGGGGTCTGAGGATCTCATCTCTGTACCTAATGACATTCAGGCTACCTCTGGCAAGCACATGGAGGGCTGTCCGGCCCCCCAAAGAAATGCCACCCAACACGATTACTGACCCAACACCAAATCAGTCATGCTGGAGGATGTTGCAGGAAGCAGAACGTTCTCCACGGTGTCTCACGACTATGTCACATCTGTGACATGTGCTCAGTGTGAACTTGCTTTTATCTGTGAAGAGCACAAAGGCGCCAGTGGCGAATTTGACAATCTTGGTGTTCTCTGGCAAATGCCAATCCTGCACAGTGTTGGGCTGTAAGCACAACCCCAAACTGTGGACATTGGGCCCTCATACCAACCTCATGGAGTCTGTTTCTGACCGTTTGAGTGGACACAAGCAAATTTGTGGCCTGCTGAAGTTCATTTTGCATGGCTCTGGCTGTGCTCCTCCTTGCACAAAAGCTGAGGTAGCGGTCCTGCTGCTGGGTTGTTGCCCACCTATGGCCTCCTCCACGTCTCCTGATGTACTGGCCTGTCTCCTGGTAGCGCCTCCATGCTCTGGACACTGCGCTGAAAGACACAGCAGACCTTCTTGCCACAGCTCGCATTGATGTGCCATCCTGGATGAGCTGCACTACCTTAGCCACCTGTGTGGGTCTCCTGCTACCACTAGAGTGAAAGCACCACCAGCTTTTGTGCTCACTACAGAAAATCTCCCCCCCCCCCCCCCCCGTGCTGGTGGCTCACTACCAACTACCCAACTTGTCACCAAAAACTTGTTACTCACACAAAGTAAAACTCCCCTTTTTGAGGTTGGCTAGCTCAGCACTCCAACCATCATTAGAGGTTCCTCACAGCCTCTCAGTGCAGACTTGGTATTACCTTTTGTAAGACCAATATTAATCTGCCTCAGCACCTGTGCTGACTTGAGGCCTACCTAAACTTTTGGTCTGCCTCAGCACCTGTGCTGACTTGAGGCCTACCTGAACATTTGGTTTGAACCAGGGGGCATGAAAAACCCCACTACCAATCCTGCCTTTCATACCATGAAAATCCATGCCCAAAAACAGGACTTGCTAATTTTCCTACCAAACTAAGTCTCACTAGGGATTGTACTATTTCTTAGATTCCCCATATCTCACTCAGCTTTCCCTGAATGGAATTTGTACTTCTTGAGACCTGGTATTCACATACAACAGGTACCTTGGAGAACTATAGCGCAAAATGTCTGACAAAATGTAGAAGCCTCGTAACCGCACAGCACTTCTCATCTCTAGCACTACACCCGTAATAAGGTTAGCTGATGGAAAACATTTAGACAAAAGCATCGCATAAAGCACTTTGTTCACAAGCAATCCATCAAATTCCAATTGCTTCTGTTTCCAGATAATGCTGAGTGCTCCAGGCATCTGAACTCCTTGTCATATTTCTCAAATAATTTTTACTCAAGTAATATTTTTATTATAGTGACAATTGCAATATGTTTGAATTTGTACAAAGGAGAGAATGCAAATACAAAGAGTGATTAATGGCTGCCGAGGAAATTGTTTTTTAAATTTTTTTTCTCTAGTAAAGTGTTTTTTTTTCTTGTTTTTCTTTTTTGTACAGCAGCTTTTTACACACCTAGGCAGGGGCAGAGGGTATGGATTTTGTTCCTGAACAGTTCTCATGAATTTAGAAGGAGCTAAGAATGCTATAAAATATTTCTGCCTCCTATCTTATGGTTTGCTGTTTAAAGGGGTACTCCGCCCCTAGACATCTTATCCCCGCAATTTCTGCTGTGGCACCCCAGACATCCGGTGCATGGAGCGAAGTTCACTCTGTGCCGGATGACTGGCGATCCGGGGCGGAGGCTCATGACATCACAACCACACCCCCTCAATCAAAGTCTATGGGAGGTGGCGTGGCTGCTGTCACGCCCCCTCCCATAGAGTTGCATTGAGGGGGCATGGCCGTGACATCACGAACCTCCAGCCCGCATCGTTAGTCATCCGGCAAGAAGCGAAGCTCTAAACGAACATCGGGTGCAGCAGGGAGATCGCGGGGGTCCCCAGCAGCTGGACCGCAGCGATCAGACATCCTATCCCCTATCCTTTGGATAGGGAATAAGATGTTTAGGGCCGGAGAACATTTTTAAATGGACTCTCTTGGCTCAGTTTATTAGGTATACACCTACAAATGTATTTTTTATTTTTTTTGCAATAATCATCAAAACTAAACTTACATTAAATTCTTGATCATCTAAAACCTACTATTAGCAAATGCAAAAAAAAACTTTGGGGGATATGAGCCTAAAATTTAACTTTTATTTTGTCTGCTTAAAAGTATATACAAAAAGTGCACTGTGAAATAAAACAGTTATTCATTGGATACTGTGATCCATGCCCCTGAGCTAATTTCACCACGTATGCAGCTCCAAAGGGGACTAATATCTAATACAGATACTTGCAGAGGTGAATTTGTATCAGTGCAGAGCTTTACACATAGACAAATTAACGCTCAATAGTCACCAAACGCGTTTCTGCTGCTTTATGCTGAGCAGCTTCATCAGGGGTAACATATCATTCAGGACGTAGGGTAATATGGTATTCCATTACTAGTATTTGATATTAGCCCACTTCCACCTGTAAAAGAAGTTTTTTTTTTCTCTAACATACAGATTTACATGTATTCAGCTCTATATTGCCACCATTTCATCAGTGGAGTATCATTTTTCCTGCAAAGAATATATCTCAGGACACCCGGGCTGTAGGCTCTTGTGTGTGTCTGTCCACGACCGTACCTATAAACAAAGAGATATAACATATATTGTTCCTTTTGTTTCTCCTAGTTCCTGCAAATGAAAATGCTTTGTGACCAGGCCAGTACTCACAGTTACATAGTGTTTAATCGTCTCTGGAGCGGTGCACAATCTGCTGTCATGCAGGGATCCGTGGTTGCACGGCTACTGGCGCTCTTTGACTCTGGACTCAGCGTCTGTCGTCGTATCCACTCTGGGCCGCTACGTCACTTCCGCCCTATTCCTCTAACCTTCCCTTTCCCGATCGTGATCATGTGATCGCTATACAGGATGGGTATAGTGACTTATAATAGTGGGCAGTCACGGATCATGGCCAGTCTTTACATCAGAATATAGAGGATATTTAATGAGGTTTGTATATGCTCAAACCCATATATGTACAACCTTTTTATCTTTTCTTAAGTATTCCTTCCTTAATGAAATGATTTACTCATTAGTTAATATAAATAGCAGGCCTCTCTGGTGACAATATATATAAAAAGAAAAGAAAAAGAAAATTAGACAGTTGGGCACCCAGACGGGTGTATTGGAGGGTGTGGTCAATCAAACCAGTGTCATTTTGGACACTTCTACATTGACTGATAGTTCGGGGAGGTGAAGGGGACCAATCACATCTGATCCACAGAGGGAGATTCCCATCCACTTTTATGAATAGGTGTGATGATCGAAAAGCACCATAGGTCACATAGGGCTCATAGCTAGACCACATAATAATATAAAATGCGAGGAAGGGGGGGGGGGTAGAGGTAAACCTAACAGGGTATGAGTGGGAGGGCAAGCAGGGGCCTATGGGATTATGTTGTCCCTATAAGGCCCTAAGAACAATTAGCTGCCCTAAAAAGGGGTGTAATATTCTCATTTGGGCCTCTCTAACTGCCTGTACACACCTCCACAAATCTCCCCCCTCCTTATATCAGCTTTATGAAGCAACCAAATTGGAGTTGTTCATTCAACCCACTAGGTGTGGTTGTTTGTAGTTCATAAATCCAGTGCACCTCCCTCTGTAGGATCATACGATCCCAGTTTCCTCCCCGTTCTGATAGTTTGATATGTTCTATCCCTACAAATTTCAAAAGGGATCCATCACCCCCATTGTACTGTGTGTATATGATTGGCTACTGAGGTGTTTCTTCTATGTCGCACGTCTCCTAGATATTCTAATATCTGTCTACGGAGTTCCCTTTTTGTCTTTCCAACATAGAAGACAGGGCATGGGCATGATGTGACATAGATTACACCCTTGGTCGAGCAGTTAATAAAACTCTTTTGTTTTCTTCACATATCTGCATGCTTTGCAGTGTCCTCATGTATAACAACCCTTCAGCTGTGTATTTCTCTCTAGCCACGTCTTCGCTTGTGTAGTTCCCGGTTGTATATGGCTTTGGACCAAAAGGTCTCTCAGATTAGCTCCACATCTGAAGGTTATAAGAGGTCTATCCCCCACCACCTGCTTCAAGTCATTGTTCATTTTCAGAATGTCCCAATGGTCAGTTATAATCAATCTGATATGATTGACTGCTCTATCAAAGGTCCCTACAATTCTTATCGGGCCCTCATCAGTAGACTTAACCGTGGGGTGAGGAGTTCCTCCGGTGTTTTAGATGATGTTATTTTGTATGCATTGCATAGAATATAGTCTGGACACCCTCTGTCCAATAATCTTTGCCTTAAATTTGCGGCCTGTAGCTGAAAAACTTTTTTAGTCGAACAGTTTCTCTAAAGACGGAGATACTGCCCCTTCAGTATCTACCTTTTCAGGGGGGCTGGGGGGCAGCTCTCCCACCTTAGGAGGCTGTTTGTGGAGGTTTTTTTTTCCTATAGATTGTACTCTGTAGTTTACCTTCTCTATCCTTATAGATGCTTATATCAAGAAATGCCAGATGCTCTTTCTCTATTTCAGATGTAAAGTAGCGACCCAAGTGATAGTATTCAGGGAGCAGATAAATTGCTCGAATTCAGATGTCGTTCCATTCCAGAGAATAAAAATATCATCTATGAACCTTGTCCATAGTAGTATGCTCACCAAACATTTCCCTCTCATCCGCAAACACGGGGGTGGCCTCCCACCAGCCCAGGAGCAAGTTGGCATACGTGGAGGCACAAGAGCTCTCCATGGCAGTGCCCCTGAGCTGGTGGCATATGCGGCCATTATAGAGAAAATAATTTCTGGTGAGCACAAACTCGAGCAATTTTAATACAAATGCATTGTGTTTCTGAAATTGTGTTCCTCTAGTAGAGAGGAAATACGAAACTGCCTGCAATTCAAGATTGTGGTGTATTGATGAATACAATGCTTCGACATCTACACTGCCCAAAACTGTGTCCTGTTCAACTGATAGACCTTCTATCCCTTTTAAGAGATCCATGGTATCCCTCAGGTATGAGGGTAATGCAAGAACGAACTGCCTCAAGACCTTATCAATATATACCCCCCCACATTCTGGCCCAGTCCTCCTATTCTGGAGACTATAGGTCTTCCTTTTAGTGGCACTGGGCCCTTGTGGATCTTTGGGAGGGCATAGAATGTGGGGGTTATAGGATTCGCTGGTATTAAGAAGTCCCTCACATTCACATTGATTCGTTTTTCTCTGAAGCCATCCGAAACCAGATTTATAAGTTCCCTTTTATACACCTCTGTAGGGTCCCTATCTAGGACCTCATATGTTTCTCTATCATCCAGTAATTCGTAACACATTCGGGTATATTGTGTCCTATCCATGACTACAATATTACCCCCTTTTCTGAAGGTTTCACTATAATATGATTTGCATTCTCTAGTTGTTCTAGTGCTCTTCTCTCATTATGTGAGAGATTGTCCATTAAGTCAAAAAATGGTGGCTGCAAGTTGGGAATATCCCTCAGAACTAATTCCAGAAAAATATCAACACTGGATGCTTCTCCTATTGGAGGAAAATTTTTATTCCTATTTTTATAACTTGTAAAGGGGCCTTCAAACCAAGATCGTTCATTTATCTCCAACAGTCTCTAGTTCTCTAGTGGTCCTTAAATCCTCAACTATGATACCCAATTCCTGTGCTTCCCTTTTTTCTCGCAGGCAATGGAATTTATGCCATTTGAGTTTCCTTGTAAGTAGATGTAAATCTTTAACCCACTCAGGCATTGAATTTCACGGCTGGGGCAAAAGAGAGACCTTTCTTGAGTACTTGTATCTGTAAAGGTGACAACTGGTTATAAGAGAGATTAATTACCTGTGAATTTTCAGTATTGGATGGTTCTAATACTTTACTTGGGGCGGGTTTCTGGGGGGATATCTTAGGGTACAAAGTGTATAACCAATCCTCAAGGATTCTACCCAAAAAGGTACATAATGATATTTGAATAAAATAACATAGGATGCTATAAGTATAAGATTTTTATTCAATGCAAATATAAAATTGTGATATAAAATAATAAAAATGCACTATATATCCTCTGGCATGCAATATAACAGGATGAAGAAAACCACTGGGCCCAAGTGGTAACACACCCCCTATACGTAAAGATCAAAAATGTAAAATAATGTCCAGCACTCTGGTGACCTTGTTATATGTATGAGGTCTAATTGAAAAATTCCAGTCTGAAAGATTGATACAAGTCCTTTGTTGAGCAGTATTACAGTCTTTACAAATAATAGCAAATTATATAAGGTCACTGGTGTAACTTGTGACTGATTACTAAAGTCACTTAATTGAGCTCATACAAATAATGCTGCTGGTAATATCACTCACCCGCTCCTGTAGGACTCTGCGTACGATATCCTCTATGGTGTACCTTGTGCGGAGGCGTTGGCAGAAGGCGACTCTTTTAATTCCTACTGAAGAAAGGGTCGTGCGCTGTCTGCAAAAGAACCCTGAAACGCGTCTAGGATATTCACATAATATCGCACTTAAACACAAAGTGTGAATCTGGCACCAGTACCTGGAAAAGATTGAGACCGGTACAACTTTAGCTCAAAATCCGACCCGGATTTTCTTTATACCTGCCACGATCTGAGCCGAAATCCTGCTGTGAGATAATCATCTGTTCACCCGCCCAGGACTCCATCATCACATCACGAGGGACGCCATACCATCTAGCGGTACCCCTTCTGTTAACAACAATGCGGAGGCCAGGGGAGACGCTCTGCCAAGCGCACCCACTGAAGCATCCGCTCTGCCAGCAGAGTCGCCTTCTGCCAATGCCTCCGCACAAGGTACACTATAGAGGATATCGTACGCAGAGTCCTACAGGAGCGGGTGAGTGATATTACCAGCAGCATTATTTGTATGAGCTCAATTAAGTAACTTTAGTAATCAGTCACAAGTTACACCAGTGACCTTATATCATTTGCTATTATTTGCAAAGACTGTAATACTGCTCAACAAAGGACTTGTATCAATCTTTCAGACTGGAATTTTTCAATTAGACCTCATACATATAACAAGGTCACCAGAGTGCTGGACATTATTTTACATTTTTGATCTTTACGTATAGGGGGTGTGTTACCACTTGGGCCCAGTGGTTTTCTTCATCCTGTTATATTGCATGCCAGAGGATATATAGTGCATTTTTATTATTTTATATCACAATTTTATATTTGCATTGAATAAAAATCTTATACTTATAGCATCCTATGTTATTTTATTCAAATATCATTATGTACCTTTTTGGGTAGAATCCTTGAGGATTGGTTATACACTTTGTACATTATTTTTCATAATTCTGGCCGTTGGGTTTCGGCTTATAACCAATTATATCCTCGGATTGTGTTTTGTGAGCTTCACACATTTCTATATTTTTACGGATATCTTAGGGTGTATGTGTCCCGCTCTAAAAAAGAGGAGGCCGATGAAGAAGATGACAGAGGACCACATTGTTGTGAATTATTATTTCCATAGTTTCCTCCAGATATACCTCCTCCTCTTCCTCCTCTTCTCCTTCTACCCGGACCCTGTCCTCTATTCCCACTCCCACTTGACCTTTCGTTGCCTGATAGGTTGATATCCAAGGTGAAGGCTAAATATGCTCGATTTTCTTTAAAGTCTTGTAGGTCTCTTATGAATTGGAAGTGTTTACGTTCTTTCAATTGGTATGGAAATTTTTCTACGTTACTTTGTAGCTGTATCTCTTTATTCGTGAATTCAGGATCCCCCTTGAATTTCAATACAATCTCTCTCTAGGTCTGCAGTTTATTTTGTACAATCTCTAGATTTTGTTTTTCTTCTTCTAATAAAATGTTAAGAAATTTTAGTGAACAATTAGTTGTCTCCATTTCCCATTTGCTCATCACACTGGGAGTTCTCAATCTAGCCCCTGGAAGGACTGGAATTCTCAGTCCTCTGGGGGCAATGAAATTTTTTTTATATAATTCTCAAATCTCTGGACCTCCCAGAACGATGTAGCATATTGCTTATAACAAGCTGTCAATTCCCGGAAGGCAGATCTCAAAGAAGGAGTATACTTCGTTTGAGTATATGCCCTATCTGAGAATACCTCTTTTGCTTCTGTAAGCCAACTGGTTGTGTCTAGAGCAGTAGTCACAAAACCTGCCATATCCCAACTGTACAGCAGATAAAGAATGTACGTGATACTTGTAGAGGTCTCACGTAAAATCCAAATCTCCTATCCAGCAATTCAAATCACTATTAGCAGACGCAAAAAAACATGTGGGGATATAATGAGCCTAAAATTGTATTCTGTCTTCTTAAAAGTATATACAAAAAGTGCACTGTGAAATAAAACAGTTATTCATTGGATACTGTGATCTTCGCCCCTGAGCTAATTGCACCACGTGCGCAGCTCCAAAGGGGACTAATATCCACTACAGATACTTGCAGAGGTGAATTTGTATCAGTAAAGAGCTTTACACATAGACAAATTAACGCTCAATAGTCACCAAACGCGTTTCTGCTGCTTGATGCTGAGCAGCTTCATCAGGGGTAACTTATCTAACAGGACTTAGGGTAATATGGTATTCCATTACTAGTATTTGATATTAGCCCACTTCCACCAGTAAAAGAAGGTGTTTTCTAACACACAGATTTACACTTACTCAGCTCTATATTGCCACCATTTCATCAGTGGAGAATAATTTTTTCTGCAAAGAATATATCTCAGGACACCCGGGTTGTAGGCTCTTGTCTGTCCACGGCCGTACCTGTAAACAAAGAGATAGAACATATAATGTCCCTTTTGTTTCTCCCAGTTCCTGCAAATGAAAATGCTTTGTGGCCAGGCCAGTACTTACAGTTAGATAGATGTTTAATCGTCTCTGGAGAGGTGCGCAACCTGCTGTCATGCAGGGAGCCATTGTTTGCACGGCTACTGGCGCTCACTGACTTCAGACTCAGCGTCTGCCGTTGTATCCGCTCTTGGCAGCTACGTCACTTACACCCTATTCCTCTAGCCCTTAACCCTTCCAGTATCAGCTGCTGTATGCTCCACAGGAAGTTCTTTTGTTTTTACATTTCTTTTCTGTCTGACCACTGTGCTCTCTGCTGACACCTCTGTCTGTCTCAGGAACTGTCCAGAGCAGGATAGGTTTGCTATGGGAATTTGCTCCTACTCTGGACAGTTCCTGACATGGACAGAAGGTGGCAGCAGAGAAGCACTGTGGTCAGACAGAAAAGAACCACTCAGCTTCAGCAGCTGATTAATACTGGTAGGATTAAGATTTTTTAATAGAAGTGATTTACACATCTATTTAACTGGTGCCAGTTGATATAAAAAATATTGTTTTTCACCGGAATACCCCTTTAACCCCCATAGATGCTGTGATAAATACAGATCACGGCATCTGCAGCAATGCGGGCATTTGAATGGATGATCAGATCATCCACTGCACTCTCGGGAGGACAGAGGTCCCCTTACCTGCTCCGGGCCGTCATCCCGGGGTCTTCTCCTCTGGTCTGACATCGAGAAGACCAGAGACGAAGATCACCGATAATACTGATCAGTGCTATGAATATGTATAGAACTGAACAGTATTATCAATCTGATGATTGCTATAAATAGTCTACGTATACGTCTCTCTTATACAGATGCCTAGAGGGGCGTGTCTGCCTCAGCTTGGTGCGGTGGTCTACACACCCCATTAGGAGGAGAGTCAAGGCACTGTATGGGAGGTGAAGGGGCTTCCCAGCGGTCGGCTCCCCATGATCTGACACTTATCCATTATCCTTAGGATAGGGTATACATTTTTTTTATCCCGGAGTACCCCTTTAAAATAACCTGTGTTTTTTTTATATATCTATATGACAATGTATTTCTTTTATTTTAATCAGAGATAAAGATGTACTTTGAAACAAACCTTAAGTTCTAGCACTTTACCTTTTACAGTAGTTACAGTAGTGTTTTCTTATTGACAGAACGTATGTTACGGTTCTCTTCTTTAAGCAGCTGAACAGCGCCCCCTATCACAACCCAGAACTAAATCCATCCTGAAGTTAAGATGTCAGAACCATGTGTGACCAAGCTGAGTATTGGGTAAAACTCTTGTGAGAAAGAAAATCAGCAACAAAGGTTCTTTTCTTGGTCTGTATTTTTTGTGTTCTTGCCACACACAGGGATAAGAGCCTCTCACCATGACAAATGGCGCATGCTGGGACATAGAAAATCTTGGATTTTTTTTTCAGCGCTATTTCCTTTCACCGGCCTCTTAAGCAACTGTTCAAAGCTTTTTGCATTATCGATGAAAAAGCCAAATAGGAGGCTTTGTTTAACCTTTTCTCGTTACATGTTCCATTGATCCACGTTTTGGTTTTTGTCGGTTGATTGGAAAGAAATTTAATGTTGTATTTTCTTATTCGTGAAAATTAGATTGATGGACAAGACATTTAGTGGATGTGTGTGGGCCGGCAGGGGATCCGTTCGCTTCTATGAGGTGCATTGGAAAAAGTTTGTAGGGAAACCATTAAGGACAATTTCAGAAGGTCAGATCAAGAGGCCAAGAATAAATGATGATAAAGGGGTACTCCGGTAGAGTTAAAAAATCTTAATCCTTTCAGTACTTATCAGCTGCTGTGTACTACAGAGGAAGTTGTGTGTTATTTCCACTCTGACCACAGTGCTCTCTGATGACACCTCTGACCATCTCAGGAACTGCCCAAAATGAGAGCAAATCTCTATAGCAAACCTCTCTTGCTCTGGACAGTTCCGGACATGGGCAGAGGTGTCAGCAGAGAGCATTGTGGTCAGACACAATAGAACTACCCAATATCCTCTGGAGCATGCAGCAGCTGATAAGTACTGGAAGGATTAAGATCTTTTAATAGAAGTAATTTACAAATCTGTTAAACTTTCTGGCACCAGTTGATCGGACGCGACGGAGCAAGATAAGGGGGTCTCCGCTCCTGTCCTAGCTGATCGGGACATCACGATTTTATCGCGATAATCCTGATCAGCCCGACTGAGCTTCCGGGAAGCGTTTACTTTCATTTTTAGACGCGGCAATCAATTTTGATCGCTGTGTCTAAAGGGTTAATAGCGCGCAGCACAACGATCAGTGCAGCACGCTATTAGCTCAGGGTCCCGGCTATCGTTAGCAGCCAACCCAGTGTGATACGGGGTCACGGTGTGACCCTGTTTTAAACACCGGGACTGGGCGAGGGGCGTACAGGTACGCCCTTCGTCCTGAAGGAGTTAAAGGGGTACTCCGGTAGAATTTTTTTTTTTTTTTTTTTTTAAATCAACTGGTGCCAGAAAAATAAACAGATTTGTAAATGACTTCTATTTAAAAATCTTAATACTTCCAGTACTTATTAGCTGCTGAATACTACAGAGGAAATTCTTTTCTTTTTGTAACACAGAGCACTATGCTGACATCAGAGCACAGTGCTCTCTGCTGACATCTCTGTCCACCTTAAAAACTGTCCAGAGAAGAAGAAAATACCCATAGCAAACATATTCTGCTCTGGACAGTTCTTAAAATGGACAGAGATGTCAGCAGAGAGCACTGTGCAGTGTGAAATGAAAAAGTAATTTTTGCATGGGAAAGACTGCGAGAAAGACAAACAGAATCAAGTCACAAGGGAGCGGGAAATCTCGGATTGCAATTGTTGACATGATCAACGGAACGTCTCCGCACTGGCATAATGTAACCCGCCCAAGAGGGGATCCCAAGGGTACTTCACATAATATCCGTCAAGAAGGTTTGTCAGTGCAGGGTAGGAACAATGGAGCCTATAGGACACAAAGAAAATCAACCGCTATACCCTTTAATACAGTGGTCTGAAACTGCGGCCCTCCAGATGTTGCGAAACTTCAACTCCCAGCATGCCCGGACAGCCGTTGGCTGTCCGGGCATGCTGGGAGTTGAAGTTTTGCAACATCTGGAGGGCCCCAGTTTCAGACCACTGCTTTAAAACATTTAACAAACAGGAACAAAGGTGGAAAGGGGAAATGAGGAGACCTTCACATCCAGGAAAACTAATATGCAGTGTTTTGTACTTCGCTTGTATATAAGATGTTACAATCTGATGTCAGCTATAAAATCTATCATGTCTAAACTTAAATCTAGAGGAGAATGTCTAACAATGTTCATTGTTAGAATGTATCTAAAATGCATAAGTTATAGTTTGTATACTGTTGCTGCTATCTCTCCTCCTGCTCTATCCCCTCCTGCTCTATCTGTATACTACTGCTGCTGCTATCTCTATAGTTTCAGGATAGATAGTAGTTATACACCTCCCCTCTTGCTCTATCTGTATACTACTGCTGCTGCTATCTCTATAGTTTCAGGATAGATAGTAGTTATACACCTCCCCTCTTGCTCTATCTGTATACTACTGCTGCTGCTATCTCTATAGTTTCAGGATAGATAGTAGTTATAACACCCCCCCCCCACCCACTTCCAGCTCTATCTGTATACTGCAGCTGCTATCTCTATAGTTTCTGGATAGATGGTAGTTATACACCTCCTCTCCTGCTCTATCTGTATACTGCTGCTGCTGCTATCTCTATGGAATCAGGATATAAAGTGGTTATAACCCCCTCCCCACTTCCAGCTCTATCTGTATACTGCTGCTTCTATCTCTATAGTTTCAGGATAGATAATAGTTATACACCTCCCCTCCTGCTCTATATGTATACTACTACTGCTGATGCTACCTCTATGGGATTAGGATATAAAGTAGTTTTAACCCCCCCCCCCCCCACCACCACACACACACAGACACTCCCAGCTCTATCTGTATACTGTTGCTGCTATCTCTGTGGAATCAGGATTGATAATGGCTATACACCTCCCCTCCAGCTCTATCTGTATACTGCTGCTGCTGCTATCTCTATGGAATCAGGATAGATATAGTTATGCACATCCCTTCCTGCTCTTTCTGTATACTACTGCTGCTGCTATCTCTATGGGATCAGGATATAAAGTAGTTATAACCCCCCCCCCCCAACTATATCTGTATACTGCTGCTGCTATCTCAATAGTTTTAGGATAGATAGTAGTTTTACACCCCTCTCTTGCTCTCTGTACTCTGTATACCATATCTGCTATCTCTGTGGTTTCAGGATATAAAGTAGTTAGTTATACACCCCCCTCCAGCTCTATCAGTATACTGCTGTTGTTGCTATTTCTATGGGATCAGGATATATAGTAGTTATACACCTCCCCTCCCATCTCTACCTGTATACTGCTGCTGCTGCTATCTCTATGGGATCAGAATATATAATAGTTACACAACTCCCTTCCGTCTCTATCTTTATACTGCTGCTGCTATCTCATTGGGATCAGGATATATAGTAGTTATACCCCTCCGGCGTTATCTGTATAATGCTGCTACTGTCTCTATGGAATCAGGGTATATAGTAGTTAAACACTTCCCCTCCAGCTCTATCTGTATACTGCTGCTGCTATCTCTATGAAATCAGGATATATAGTATTTATACACCTCTCCTAAAGCTGTGTTCATACATCGCAGCTCTTGCTGCATTTTTTCAGTTTTTACCATGATTTCCCCCAAAAGGTGTTATTTGACTGCAATTGTATAAATTATTGTAAAAATGGGTTATTTTATATAGCAATTTTAGAAAATGGCAGCAGAAACAGCCAAAACGCAGTAAAAAAGTGAAAAATGCAGTAATATTTTTATGTGCAAAGACAGCCTTACGACTTTATATAAAAAAATCAGTTGTGATTATAAGTCAAATCATGCATGTCTGATGACAATATTTCTATAAAAAATGTGTCAAAACTGAACAATATGTAATCTGACCCCCTTTGAGTCTAATAAGTCCACCTGGGGAAATTCAGCAATAGCTAACTAAATAAGTGACCAAGTGTAGTTATCAAACGCCACACCCTCAGCCAAGACGATATGGGCCAAAATGGACACCTGGAAAGATGGTTGTGCTATCGGTGCTAAACCAGTGCAGATATAATATAACTGCAGACCAAGTAGATTTAAAATAACAAGCAAGGAATTTATTGATACATTCACGGACAATGGGGTCTATTTACTAAGAGTGTTGTGTAGGTTTCTTTGTGGGTTTTGATTTCCGACAGGTATTTTCCATAGGTATTTACTAAGGTTTCCCTACATTTTGCTTTTTTTACACCTGTTCTGATCTGTGTAGGGTTTTCCCCAGCTCAAATCCACCACATTTTCTGTGGAAACCTTAGTAAATATGTTGGGATTTTTCAAAACTTTCGGGGACACGCCCCTGTTGTCGGGACCACACCCACTTTCACCCATGGCCATGCCCCCTTTTGTTTTTTGTTTTCTTGTAAAATGGAGGGTTTTGTTTTTTTTGGTCTCAAATTGTGTCGCATGGAACGTGCAAGACAATTTGGGTGCAAAACCCGACAAAAAAGAGTTGCAATCACGTTAGTAAATAAACCCCGATGTGTTTCAAGGAGCCTCTGTTTCTCTTCATCAGGTCCATCATCGGCTACCGGGCACCTAGACATATATAGGTCATTATGATGTTGTGGGTGTTAAACTCTGTGTTCAACACTACCAGCTAAGTGTTGAGCGTGAATATTCGAAATGCAAATTTTTACCGCAAATATCGTCACTTCGCGATTTCGCAAATATTTAGAAGATAGCGCTGAATAGTCATAATGAGGAAAATTCGTTTTTTTTTCTTCACAGTACACGTCAAAACAATAATTGTTACTGTGTAAAAAAAGCCATAGTTAGTTTATCAGATAGGTTCTAGTGTAGGGTATAGTGTTAGTTAGTTGAAAGATATAATCGCGCATGCGCACTATACGAATTTCATTATGATTTTCAGCAGGAAAAAAAAGTGAACGAACATAGCGAATATACGAATTTCATGAACATAGGAAGAATATTTGAATATGGCCCCTGACGCTCATCACTATACCAGGTCTTACAATTGTCCTCATCTGTATTTTGGTTTGTACATTATACACTAGAGAGCGCCCCCTATTTCTGTTTTTCTTTTTTCGGTATTACACCCTCAGCCAAAGGAATCATGGGAAATGTAGGCAGCATTACAGAACCATTTCCCTGAGGAATTTACATACCAAATGGAGCGTAACTCCTGCCTGCCACATTAGCTACAACAGGAAAGCACAAGGCATACATGACAACCTCTACACTACTTCCTAATAATATTCTATTCTGCATTATATAAAAAGAAAACTCCTGGAGTGCTTCTTTACAACTAAGAGAATGGAAATAAGCGCTCCATAGAACAGTATTGTTTGGACCCAACGTGTGAGTTTAGTATATAAATTGGTTGCTCACCATGGGTGGTTGTGTTAACACATACACAACAATGGAAAAGGTATACAAGGTAGGTTGTTTGCTGCCATTCGGAGCATGTGCGCCAATAGGATCTTTGGCTTCAAGGGAACCCGTTTCACGGCGCTGATCAACCAGATAAGTGGATAGACTAAAAAAGGTTTATTGACCAGAATGCAACGCGTTTCGCTGTGCAAGCGCAGCTTCATCAGGCAGCTTGTTGAGAGAGAAGAGAGAGAGGAGAGAGAGAGAGAGAGAGAGAGAGAGAGAATTCAGCACATGGTGCAATGGGTGCCAGCATTTAAGAACCGAATCAAGGTTCCTCCCAGATATATCCAACGGAGAGACGCAGCACTCCAGAAGTCAGCAAACGTGTATTTATTCCATCATATCAAGTCATATATATGCATATATTTTTTCAATTTTTAAATTATTGCGTATTTTATGTATCTTGGGTTACTGCCTTATAAATTATGATATGTTTGTACAAGCTAGGCATTGTGATATTTCTTTCTTTTTATAAGTATAGCTATATTTGGTTTGCTTACGTGTGTTACTGCTTCCTTTTGACCCCCTGACTTGGGCCAACTAGTTCAGGTGGATTCGTGGAGCGTCACAACATGTGAGTCACCTATATATTTGTTTATTTGTCATTTTATGTATGAACCTGATGAAGAAGCCAGTCCAGGCCTTGAAACGCGTTGTTCTGAAATAAAACCGCTTGAAAAAAGTATGCCTACCTGCCTGTGTTGGAATCCATTTGCGCCAGTCGGTTAAAATCCCTTGGAAGTGGTGGAGTGTTTGGAAATTACTATTGTGCCGAAGGCGAAGAGATCGGCTGCACCTGGATTATATCTTATATGCCTTCATCAGTGTTGTGCCTGTTCGCTGCACAACCAAGCGGGTAAGCGCTTCCAGTTAATTAATAGGCATACAAGTAACGGATGATTGCACTATGGAGCGCTTTTGTATTCGTTAATGTTGGAATGTCCACAAGTGCGGACATTCCACAGACAGCTCCGCTGTCTGTGGAATGTCCGTACTTGTGGACATTCCACCATGTGAACATAGCCTAAGTGGTTGGTAGAAGCTATTGAGCCCCAAATGACTTACATCTAAGAGTAAAATAATGGTGGAACAATACAAAAACAGCACTTGGACATGGCAGAGCAAGTGTGAGATTCTTCAATCCTCAACGTGATCCCCTGATGTGTGACAGTGCTGAAATCCCAATGTGGCCTGGTGATGGGTTAGTGGTAATATTTTTGGAGCAGTATATGGATAGTCTGGCCAAGCTGATAGGAGTTACAAGCCTGGTTTGATGTGTGGAGAGCTGGGGTTAATGGGAAGAAGGCAGACTTTGGGTGAAGTGACCAGGTTTAATGTTTGTGACGCCAGAAGTGTTAACCACCACAGTCCAAGGATGAAGGGATTGCCTGTGCCAAGCGCTAGAAAAAGAATACCACAAATGCAAGGTTAGTCCTTCTCAACTTAAGATATAATTTAAACTAAGCTAGCCTTGATTAGATTGACTGACTGAGACTTGACTTGACAAAGTAGGAAACACAGACTAGAGAGAAAGAAGGTGGCAGCTCCTGGCCTAGAAATTTACACACAGGGTTCCTGGGTTAGGGCTTACCGCCATGGCGGACTTGTTCTGACCGGAGCTGGTTGAAACTTTCTCTCATGTTATCCTTTGGTTGCCATTGGACCCGTCGGCTCTCTTGCCACTTCTCCCCATTGCTAACTGGTCTGAACTTAACGTGGACAGAGTTGACTGATGGACAACCTGGTCTGCGGGATCCATTTACGCTCGGACAACTACTCTGGAAAAGGTAAACTAGAAGAGAGATGAGGAACCTGTCCCCATAAGAGGTATGCGGCAGGTATACTCTGACTGTACTCAACTGGCTAACTGTTTAACCTCACACACACTATTTAACTGCAGCAATTCTTCTTTCTTTATACAGTGACCCCCCCGACCTACGATGGCCCCGACATACGATAATTTCAACATACGATAGCCTCTCAGAGGCAATCACATGTTGAAGGCAGCATCAGCATACAATGCTTTTGTATGTCGGGGCCATCGCATAAATGGCTATCCGGCAGCGCAGACTGCATCACCTGCCGTCGGATAGCCGTTTAAGGTGCCCCGTGTGCTCCGGTGATGGGCACTCACCTGTCCCCAGCGCTCCGGACTGTCCTCTTCAGGATCCCCTGCATCGCCATCGCTCTCCTTCATCATCATCACACAGGATCCCCGCACACGCCGCCCAATCATTCAATAGGAGCAGCGTGCGCAGCGACGTGATGATGGCGATGAAGAGCGATGATCCCAGGCAGCAGAGACGGTCCGGAGCCACGGGGACACCCAGGAGACGCGGCGACAGTGATGGAGGGCGACATCCAGGGCAGCGGTGACGGTCCGGAGTGGCGGGGACAGGTGAATATATCTTTTTATACTTTTCATTGCACGGATCCCTCAACATACAATGGTTTCAACTAACGATGGTTAATTTGGAATGGATTACCATCGTATGTTGAGGGACCACTGTATATGTATTCTTCAATAATACAAAAGGCAAAAGACAGTCTAAAATCACCCAGTGTGGATCACACAAAGTCCGCAGGTAGTTTATACGGAGAAGTAGCCGGCTTCTTGGATTTCCACGTGCAGCTGCACTTCCATATTTCTTTAGCCGTCTCCGTTCACTGAAGGACAGGTGAGAACGTCTGCTACGTTTCAGAGGCAATGCTTCCTTTGTCAAGCATGCTTGGAAGGTCCTACTCTCTCCCTATTAATTTCCTTCTTGGCAAGTGTTACTCACCCTAAAAAGGGCGGCCCCACAAAGGAAACCATGTCTATTTCCACCTACAAACCCTGGGAAATAGCAGTGTTTGTAGGAACGTTAGGGAACGGCGGCAGGTTAAAAACTTCTAAGTCCACATGTGATAGCTGCACTGTGATACGTTCCCTTAGACATATATTGCCTGAACCTGCATGGTGGCGACATGGTTAGAACTGTTGCCTTGCTGCCCTGGAGTCCCACCAAGAACCCCACCAAGGACAACCTTCTCTCCATGTATGCATGGGTTTTCTTCAGGTATTTGGGTTTAAAAACATAATGATAAGTGAATTTAGATTGTGAGCCCCAATGGGAACAGAGAGCAGTTTAATTGATGACAACCTCCGTATTACCGAATTATATAAATAAAGAAATTATTATTAATAATTTTTATATATTACTATTATAAATATTATTATTTAATTTTTATTAAATCGTCCATAAGAGCAATAATCCTAGTGCAATATCTACACTCATCTTGAAAGCTTTTTATAATATTTTATAAAAAATAAAAAAAAACTCTGAATAGATAATGGTGAAGAAGACAGTACAGACACAAACTTACTGTATATAGAGAATAATAAGGAAAAAAACATATACAAAAATATAGGAGGCAAGTGAAGAATAGATGTCAACGCACTTGGGCTAAAAGGGGGAAATATTTACAGGACGGAGAGTGCAGCATAGTAAATGATAGAGCGATGACTCGGCTTCACCTTTGTACTGTAAGTCCTCAATCACTCTGCCAGGTACAAGTGTTTAACCCCCAAAGGAGACATGGCAGTGAGGCATCTCCTGTCTCTATGCCAGGATTTAAGACCTGGCTTCCCTAACCGTAACCAGTGAAGTGAGCAGGAGCCGAGGTAAAGAGGAGACAGCGCTCATTTATCTTCCTCATCCCTTCACATGGGGAGATCTCCAGGCTGAGATTTTAGCCCTTTCTACTCATTACCGTTTAATTGCTTCTAAATTGCCGTGTGACCTCTGTTGATTCGTCAATAGCAGAATCTATCTGTCTGAAAGCAAAACAATTTTGGTCCTATATGTCAGGGGACACAAATTCCCATTCTGCTGTGAAATAACGTAGAGAGAGAGAAACATTTCCATCCCCAGGCACTTCTAAGGGTCAAGTGTCCGTGTATGGAGGGAAATGAGGATCGGTGGAAAGTGCAGTAATAATATAATCACAGAGATAAGGAATACATTATGTATCATGCAAAAGGAACACGATTCTAAGGCTAGGCTCACACTGCGGAATCTCCGGGCAGAAAGTTTCCGCCCGGAGATTCCGAGTGCGGCCAGCGCCGACTGAATCAGTCAGCGCTAGGACCGCTCGGACACTGCAGTCTCTAATAGACTGCAATGTGTTCCGCGAGTATTTCCACCTGAAGAATGAGCAACGCCATTCTTCAGGCGCAAATTTCCAAGCGGATATTCCGTTCACAAATTCCGAAGTGTGAATTTGTGAACGGAAAAAACCCATTCACTACACTATACATTTTAGCAGGCAGAATTTCTGCCTGCAATTTCAAAGCAGAATTGCAGACGGAAATTCCGTAGTGTGAACCTAGCCTAACAATTTCTTGTGCGTGACTGTAAGTATATTATGGCGATGCTGGTGATTATTTGTTATTTGGCTTTTTTTTTTTTAACTATAGATGATACTTTCCTTAGCTTTCCCCTTTGGTTTTTACATATTCAAAAATGAGTGCCCAAAAATGATAACCTTAGACAAAAGCATGATTTCACTATAGGATGTCAGGAGATGTTTATGCTCTATCAAAACCTGTCCAGAGGAAAAGTTGCTGAGTTGCCCATAGCAACCAATCAGATCGTTTCTTTCATTTTTCAGAGGCCTTTTTTAAAAATAAAAGAATCTATATGATTGGTTGCTATGGGCAACTCGGCAACTATTCCTCTGGACAGGTTTTGATAAATTTCCCTCAATGCGCATATATGGAGTCAGCAAGTGTTTGTGATATGAATTGCAGGATGGCTTATTCTGCTGTTCAGCATTTGGAACAAACTGCTCTGAACGCTGGAGCTGGCGCCAAGAGCTTGTGATGTCCTAGCCCCGCCCCCTCATGATGTCATGCTCCGCCCCTTCAATACAAGCCTATGGGAGGGCATCCCCTCCCATAGACTTGCATTGGGGGGGGTGCGGTGTGACATCATGAGGGGGCGGGGCTAGGACATCACAAGCTCCCGAATGCCAGCTCCAGCGTTCAGAACAGTTTGTTCCGAATGCTGAGCAGCAGAGTACCCCTTTAATAATGTACTAACGGGAATCTGTCATCAGTATCATCTGCACTAACCTGTACAGACAGGGCTAAAATCCTGCAGGAATGTGTGCATTTTTCTACAACAAGACCACCAATCCCATTAGCAGGACCTGCAGGACCAGTCCTTTAGTTCCCACATTTTTTCCCCCCCGGGATTTGACCCCTGGGCTCAGGGTGATAGTCAGGGCGACACTGATGAAAATCATACTTCCCGATCTTCTTTCCGTGGCTCAGCTCTTCTGTAATCCCCAGTTTTCCAGATATGGTACGACTCAGGGGGCCATTCTTAAGCACCTCGTGTACGGTAACGACTGGAGCTCTGAAGATCTGTGCACGCTGTCTTATTCATTGTTACGTGAAGTGGAGAGACAGTCTGACTACACGGAGGCAGTTGAGCTCATATTAGCTTATCAGGACCCCATTATTTCGCAGCAGAGCTCCCGATCAGCCTCCCAAACCAGCCTGCAATGCAATTTTTTAGATGCCGATTTTCATTATGGCGTCTAAAGAGTTAAAGCCAGACAGCAGCCTGATTGGTGATCTCATGCACTAGCCGTGGGTCTTGGCTACTATCAGCTACAATCTGTCAGCTGCAATTCACATTCTAAACTGCTGACACTGTTAGATGTTAGGAGACACATTAAGCTACCATCCCTATCCCTGCTTGCCTGATTGACAACCGGAACCCAAGCCCTGTTCCTAAGAACAAACTGCATACACAGCACAGGAACAAGATTTGGAAACAGCGCTCGGCTTCCAGCTGACTGTCAATTACACAGGGGCAGGGACTGTAGGGAGACAAAATTGTTAACAGAAAATACAAGCATTTCTCTACATTATGGAGGCACTGACAGATATATGAAAGGTACCATGTGTCTCCTTGTCCTAACAGCATCTTATAGTGTCAGCAGTTTGGGACGTAGTTTGTAGCTGACAGATTCCTATAAGATTAAATATTCAAGACTGGTCATAAAAATAGAGGCTTTATGCCAATAGACAGTAAACATCAAATAAAATAAAAACGTGCAGTAAGTCTGCCTTAGAAGCTGTCCTAAATATTTATTAGTAAATGTATAGTCCACAGATGGGACACAAATATAGATTGCTATAAAGAAGCTTCTAAAGTCTATAAATAGGTTGGAGGGAATTAGAAATCGGAGGATTCCTGTTACTTCTGAATTTCATCGGTCCTCAAATTTCATTAAAGGGGTTCTCTGCCGAAAAACTTCTTTAGATAACATGTTTGATCATGAGGGTCCTGCCACTGGGGACCCCCGCGATCTCTGGGCCGGCAGCAGCAGCATCCGGAACACGGAAGCTTGGAGCTTCCGTGTTGTTGACGTCACGCCACTTCCTTTCCATTCATGTCTATGGGAGGGGGCATGACGGCTACTACGTAGCCGTCATGCCCCCTCCCATAGACAAGAATGGAAGAGGCGTGGTGGCTGTGGTCACCAGTCATCCGACACAGAGCTGCATTCGCTCTGTGCACCAATGACTAGAGTGCTGCACTGGAGATCGCAGGGGTCCTGCCGCTGGACAGGGGATAAGATGTTTTTCGGCAGAGTACTCCTTTAAAGGGGTACTCCGCCCCTAGACATCTTATCCCCTGTCCAAAGGATAGAGGATAAGATGTCAGATCGCGGGGGTCCTGCCGTTGGGGACCCCCGGGATCTCGGCTGCAGCACCCACCTGTTGCTGCTTCCGGCAGTGCTGGAGGCTCTCATCCTAACGCCTCACGACCACGGTGACGTGAGATCGTGACGTCATGACTCCGCCCCCACGTGATGTAATGCCCCACCCCCTCAATGCAAGTCTATGGGAGGGGGCGTGATGGCTGTCACGCCCCCTCCCATAGACTTGCATTGAGGGGCGGGACGTGACGTCACACGGGGCAGAGTCGGGACATAACAATCTCACATCACCGTGGTCGGGAGCCGAAGCCTCCAGCATTTCCGGAAGCCGGAACAGGTGGGTGCTGCAGCAGAGATCCCGGGGGTCCCCAGCGGCGGGACCCCCGCGATCTTACATCTGATCCCCTATCCTTTAGATAGGGGATAAGATGTCTAGGGGCGGAGTACCCCTTTAAGATCACCATGTTAGAGAATTGCTTTAATATGCTACTGATATGGGACTTAGGGGGAGATTTATGAAAACCTGTGCAGAGGCAAAGTTGCCCAGTTGCCCATAGCAACCAATCAGATCGCTTCTTTCATTTTTC